>NW_009953200.1:1199960-1244977 GCF_000747805.2 Chaetura pelagica | reverse complement strand
TTTCCCTACCTGCTTGCTTAGCTTTACTGCCTCTCTGATCTGCACTAGCAGAGTCAATAATTTGTTTGAACAAGTTTTCCACCCAATAATTAACACACTTAGAGCCTATAATGAGCTCTGTATACATGCAAATGCACCTTTTTAAGTGCATGTGTAGATTTAAGGGCACTGTTTTCTTGTAAATGGAAATCAGAGCTTTTTCTCACTGAGACTCTACAGTCCTTAATAAGGGATGGATCTGCAGCTACTTTCTAAGTTTATTTAATTTTACTCTACTCTTGTCCTTGCATGCTGTATTTGGGATCTTTTTAAAGAAGAGAAATAACACTTTTAAACCTGTATCTAATCAAATGCCTTAGAAGATTTTCCTCAAGCCCTCTCATCTTCTTACAGTAGGCAGTGAATGAACAGTTTCAATTCAGAAATGAAAGGCATTTATAAACATTTATTTTTTTTCCCGACTTTATCAGGCACTGCTCAACTCCCATTGTATTGATATAATGATATTTCAAGATAAATAATGAAATTCATGACTACAACAATGTAAATAAAGAGAAAGGCAATAAGATTAAAACGGGTACCGTTCGCGCCCTGTGCGACAGCTCGGAGGACTCTAGCAGAAGAGTAACCAGCTCAGTGAAAAATCAGAAGCTGTGATTGCTGTTTAACACTGCAGCTTTTCACAGGAGCTCAGCACAAAGTTATTTAGCACAGGTGCTTCTGTAAGTCTGATACCTTGGGAAAATTCGCAAGGTTCCCTGTCTCTCTTGCTCCGTGTTGGCTGTGAAGTTGGTCCTGTGATGCAGTCAAAATGGGCTTTGAGTAGGAAATAGAGTGTATAGGCAAATGAGCAAGTTCAAATGTAGGAGCTGCTCTAGATTCATTTTCTTGGTTGCTAAGTTTTGTAACGCATGACAGTAGTGAGGTGAATGACCTGCCATCGAGCAAACGCGGTGAAAAATGGGAGCGAGTTATCATTCAGATGTAAGCGTGAAACTCAGATCCTGTTCTCTCCTTTGATAAAGGCAGCTCTCCCAAATCATATATCAGTGTTCTTTCTTTGTTGAGTGTGACTTTTGAGAAATGCTCCCCTTTTTTAGCATTTCTCACTAGTTTATTTAGATGTGGTATATTTCTCTCCTGTGCACCACAGTGTTTCAACCCATGTGTGCTTGCATTTCAAAAAGAGATGAAATGGTAATAATTGAATTTCTAAATACCTAAACCAGTATTTATTTATTTATTTCAGTTCAGTATCTAATTTATGGTTTATATTCTGTGTAAGGTCATCTTCTGAGTGACTTCAGTTAATCCTAGACGTTATGATCTTGGCTGTGATGGAGAATCAGTTCATCTGTTCTCAGAAGTATTGAGTTATGTGGATTGTTGGCACTTGAAGACCCAGGGTTTAGCTGAAAAAACAGCTATAATTTCTTACATAGCTATTGTTTTTCTCTCTTTTTTTTTTTTTTTTTTTTTTTTTTTAAGGTGATCTGTCTGTGTTTTGACTAGTCCAGCCAAAGGTTAATAATAACTTTAAAAAATAATTCATTTGCCCATACTGTGCTCTTCAAGAAGGCAGGTAATGTTATCAGTTTGGGTTTGCTTCTAACAGTGAAGGAAGCAATAGGTGATGTTTTTTGTTGGTGGTGGTTTTGGGTTTTGCTCCTCTAATTCCTTAATAATCTGTCTTCTCACAGTGGGCTAGAAGGTACAGCTTTCTTTTGCTGTTAGGCTTATAAGTGACAGCTAACTTTGTTGCTTGTGGTTCTGCTGTTAATTCACATGCAGCTCTTACTGACTGTCACTAACGTATCATTTGTTCCCTGAAATATTCCCTCTGAATAAATAGAACTTTTCTGCTATTTTTGCTCTGACTGATTTGCTTGTTTCAGTCTTGTGACTGAGCACAGCACAAGAACTCCTACTCTGAAAGTTGCATATTGCTTAATGAAGTACCTTGCTGAATCAGGGCTACCGTGCTCCAGCAGATGAAAGAAAAGCACATAAGAAGCTGTACTGCCAGGTCCTGCTTTGAATTTTTTTCTTTTAATCAAATTTTAGACTTATTAGCATAGCAGATCATGGGTTTGCAAAACAAACAAAAGCTTCTAGTCGTATTCTTTAAAGTGTTGGGAAATGTTAATGTAATTGGTTCTGTTTGTAGTTCAAACCCACTTACATGTCTCTGTTCATAGACATGAGAGAGAGGTAGTCAGCTCTTCCAGCTCTGGTCTAATGATTAAGTGTCCCAAATCACTGGGAAGTGACTTCTCAGTTTCCTTTGTCAGACTGAAGAATCTGATAAAGATCTTAATTACTTTGGGGCAGGAGAACGGTGCAAGGATTAGGTTGTGTGTGAGGTTGCAATACAGGGTAACACGACACTTGTAGAAAATAAAGTCTGAAATTCCAGTTTCCTTAAGGCTTTCCATTTTGCCTCACTATTTAAAGTGTATTTTCTCTATTGGGCGTTGCTTTCAAATTTTCATATTCACTTGAGTTTGATGAGAGCAATGACATTCCTGGTGTCTCTTGTAGCACGATGGGAAGAGCAGGAACATGAGGGGCTGAGGGTGATGCTCTGGAAAAAGCCCTTCTGTACCTACAGTTTGTGTTGCCAGAGAAGAACAATTCTTCTGGCACACCCACAGTGCTTGAACTAATCTGCAATGATGACATCTTTGGACAAGGAGCCCAGAATGCATTTTAAAATACTACTTATTTCCCTGTCATGTGTACTGTACATTTATTAGGGACAAGAAGTGAAGCAACAATCACGGTGTTGCAGGGCTCCATATAAACATGGTCTTATTATAAGAGCATGGAGGACTCAGACCCCAAATGCCCAGCCATTTCTGTGCCAGGTAATTTTGCATATTTTTAGCTTCTCTTGTATTTAGATCCCTAGGTTCCTGTAAGAGCTGTCACTCCGAACCTGCATTTGTCTCTACTGCATCATCCCAAAGCTTGCAACTGAAAAGAGTTATCAGGCTTTCAGACACAGTGTATTTAGAAAAGGGAGAGAGAGTCTGCCAAATTCCCCAAAACCACTTCCCAATTCCCCTCACGAATAGCAGGAAATTACTTGTTATCAGTGGGTAATTCAACCACAAATGTTATTGATTATCCAACCTCAATCTTTACAGTCTTGATGGCGAAATATTTTGCAGTCATTCACTCTATCTAAAACTAGAAGATGTGGTTTTTGTTTTGGAAAAATGGACTTTGTTAGTTTTTCAGCATGCCACATCACATTGTGGTACATATCCTCCAGATTGTCCAGTGTTATAGCCAGAAGCTTGACTGACAGATGTCAAAGTGTACATCATGTTCTAATACACGAGGAAAGCCTATGTTGTCAAAAAAATTCAGATACTTGTAAAAACTATACATAGTTTTAAGCTAACATCTTTGCCTTTGATGTTTGGTGTATCCTAGTGTAAACCTGAAACTCAATGATCTAGAGAGAAAGTATGTGTTTCTTATTTTACTAATTTCACTGAATTTCTTAACAACCAGTACATTAAAGAATTGATCAGATGAGGTCGTGGATTTTTGAGCTACATAGTTAAATATTTCAGTAGATTTTTCACCCGATCACTGCTATCTGACTAAATTCAGTGAGTGTAAGAAATTCACTGAGTTCTGAGTTATATTCTCCTTTCTTAGAAAAGCTTCCCTTAGACATCTATTGTGAAAAGATTATTGGATATTTTGATTATGTTCTATTTTTAAATAACATTTTGAATAACCTTCTGTCATTACTACACTACAATGTAGTGTAGCTGACGAATTTGAAGGCCAGTACTTTTCCAGTGCTCTCAGTGTAGTTCCAGAACACCTAAAGAAAAATCCTAAGATCCTCCAACACTTGAAAACTGGTTTAAAACTACCATGAGCATTGGGAGTTATACCAAGTTCCATTTTTGTTTCAGATTAAAATATTTTCCAATTTCAAAAATTAGAAGATATTATTCTTTGAATGAAACACTGTCTCCATGATGACATGGATCTATGCCATGATGCTGCTTATTTTATAGAATAACTTAATTCCCAAATGAAAACCCACAGCTGTAAGAAAGGTTCATAATCTATTAGCCTTTTAGGAACTGTAGTTGAAATATCCATATTATTCTGTACCCTGTTAAGAACTGTACTTATGGTGTCACTCATGAAAGTTTTCTCACAAGGTTGTGACTCCTTAGATATAAGAGTTCTGGCCTAAATCTCAACAGCATCACTTTTGCTAAAATACTAAATACTTTAACACATTGAAATATTTTCAGTTGCTGTCTTTAGAAATGTTTATTTTCTTAAATGAATCTAACAGCCTTATTAAAAACATTTTTAGTCCTGTTAATCTTTTTTCTAATATTTACCTACAAATAAAGATGGAAAGAGGCAAACCAAAGATGTTACGCATTCGTTTGCTCCCTGCACAAAAGGAAAGATGATAACCATTATATTTTTCCTGCCTGCAACACTTAGGAACTTGACACAGCTGGCAGAATATATGTTCTGATCATGGACCAACTTTGATGTTTTACATTGTTATTAAACAATAGCTGGCATGGTCGTGTAGCAGCAGGATATTACACTTACCGTTCAATAGACCTGTTTTTATAGAAAGGGACCTCCTGCCTCCTTGCCCCAGGCCACAAAACCCTCTACTGCAGAGATGGTGTTTCGGATCTCTAGCAGTAGGAGGGTTCCTGTGTTGTTGTATTGGCTTTTGGCAAGCTAATAAAATAATGTAAACAGCTATTTTGGAAAATGACCACATGTTCTACATGCTCAGTTCACAGAGAGGATCTAAGCCATTAAAAAAACAACCAAACAAAAAAAAAACAACACACAACAAAAAAAACCCCAAAAAGCCACATCTGAATGAGAAGAAAATGGTAAATATAACAATGAAATATCCCATTCAGTGGTGCTGTTTCATGTCTAAGAGATGCTTTAGTCAACAGCAGGTATCAATCCCCACAAGTGACATCTGCTATCAGAGGATTTGCAGGTACACCTTTGTTCACTGCTAAGTGAATTTGTGTCAGTATTATAATGCAGCAGATTTCTGCTTTTCACTCAAACCAGGATTAGCATTGACTTGGGCTGGAGGGCATTCAAGCTGCTGTTCTTCTTTTAGCTATATTTCTCTGTAAACATCTAATTGTTTCCAAAAGTGATGTACAGTATGCAAAAACCTGAATTCAATGCAAATAAGTCTGTGCAGCTCTAGAGTTTAACAGGTGTTCTCATTAGTGTAAGTAGACAAGGAACAATTCTTGAATGTTTTATAAACACTTATAATCATGGCCAAATACGTTACTATAAGTATAAAGATACTTATTGCAACATCTCTGTTTTCTTATTGTGCAATCTCAGCACTTATTAATAGGAGACATGTGTCAGTAAATGAAATACTAACAGCCAGCACTGACTTCTGCCTGCAAATAATGTCGCTGTAAAATGCTCTGCTACTGATGAATAAATTTCAGGCTAAAATAAGAGTCAAAGAAATGAAATCTTTTCACATAGCACATATATATTTTAAATATATATCTTTGCTGGTACTGAAAGTAGAGCATTCATTCTCCCTTTGAATTTTGTTTGTTACAAGGACTTATCATGTGGAGCCTCACTCGCATACATCATAAAGTGTTATAACATGCATATAAAATTGGACAGGAGGACCATTCATCACTAGGTATTGTCCAGCTGGTAAAGCTAAGAAAGACAGAACTTCTCTAAGAAACCATTGCCAGTATCTCCGTGTGTGGCTTTGTAATATATGGCTTCAGATTGCAAAGGCAATAACAGTAAAATATTACCCCAAGGAGAAAAGTAGCTTGCAGTAGGTATTCATACATTGCCTTTAGTCTTCATCTGTGAACAAAATGTGCAATTTTCTATTCCCTGACTTCCTGCTATGCACAGACACGATTGAGTTGTGTTTTAATTATTATCTCTTGCCTCTCTGCTCTCAGCCAATTTCGGGAGTTCTTTCTCTCTTCCCAAGCCTGGAGACTTCCATCTCCCTGGACTTTAGCTTAATGACTGGCAGAAGCCCACTCATCCCTCCCATGGCAAGGGCCAAGCATCGATGGGCTTGGAGCAGAGGGTAGTACAGGCAGGGGGTACACAGGCAGTGTCTGACATCAGGATGGTTGCCTTCTGCTTGTCTCATATTTTTCCTTTTTTTCTCTTTGCCCTCTGAAGAAAAACCCTGCTTTCCAGAGGCCACTCCAAATAGAGCAGCTGTGACTCTAACTCACATGAGACATAACACCAGTGTAGCAGATCATCAGGCAATACTTCTCCCAGTGTGTTCCTTGGATGTTTAGTAGAAAGTACTTGCTCTTCCTTACCTTTCCCTTCAGTTAAACAGCATGTTCTTCCTTTTCATACATCTCCAGGGAAAGGAAGAAATAAAACTTGGACTCGTGGGTGCAAAAGGGAGAATGAGAAGCTGTTCCCTGAAGTCAGGCTGAAAGCATCCCAGTACCCCTGGCAGAGCTCTGGACCTTTTCCCCTCCAGGGAGCCTCTGTGGAGCCCAAGATCCATGTCAAATCCAAGGAGGCATTTTGGTCTCTCAGGGCCTAATCAGCTTTAATTGTGGCCTCCTGTTTGTTCACTATCTTCCTTAAAAAAGATATAAATCAGTTCTTCTGCAACTGAGAGTTCTCATAGCCAGGAAGGAAGGGATCCTTGCTGGTATTAATGTAATTCAGTAGAAACTGGTGTACACCATGAGTTCATTGCACAGCAGAAAGATCTTTTTCTTCTTCTTAGTAGTCCCAGAGTTCATAATTTTATTATGAAATTATGTTGAAGGACTCAATCCCAGGAATTTATCAGGAAAAAAATAATTAAAAATTGTTTGGCACTGGTACAATACAGTTTAATGTAAAAATTTGTTCTTCCTTGTAAGTTTATCCCCAGGCTTCAGACTGTTGAATCCACTTTGGAGCCACCGGTGTGTATACCCCACTTTACAAGTTAAGGTCATAGTGAGCAGGTTTCTTTGATACAAAGACCATGAAAGTTCCCAGAAAATGGATGTGAGTCATATCACAAGGTGATATATTTGAAGATATATCTTGTAAACATTTGGCAGCAACTGGTCCTACAACTGCTAATATTGCAGAAGTTGTGAAAACACAGTATCTGTTTGTTGCCTTATTGAAATAGTTGGTTTTCCCCATGTATTTTACAGAGTCAGAAGAAACAGGGTGATTATAACATAAGGTTCAACATCTTTAGATACGTAGAACATTTTCTGTTGCTTAAAACAAATATTCCCAAAGAAAGTATAAAACATTTTTCTGACTTGCAAAGTTTTTGCAGTCTATCATTTAAATTACTTAAATAAAGGGAGCTTTACTGCTCCCAAAAGCTGAGAATATAACACCCGCCATGCATATTAGCTTGATCTTTTTGACAGACCAGAAAAGTGTTTGTGTGTGCCAATTAAAACAAAAATGGATCCCCAGTGGCTTGTTCCTCACACAACTTCTGAAGACTGCTATCATTGTATGCTGGGGTAACCCTGGATAAGGCGGCTATCCAAAGTAAACAAACTTTTCAAAACTTTCATGACAGATGGGGGTTACAAATGCATTTTAATAAGAGAGTTGCCAAAGCAACTTTTTTGCAATCAGCATATATTTACTTAACATCTAGCAACATTGGGAACACAAGGCAGATACTTTCTCACAACATTTTTTAACAAATATCATTTTTTTTGAAAGATTGGTTGAAGACCTTTTCTTTCAAGCTGATATTTCCCCATCACTTCAATGTTAACTTTGCTCGACATCCAAAGGACTGCTAGATTGGTAAAGCCAGACTGTAACATGAGACAGACAATCTGCTTGATAATGAAATTTCTTGGGTAGTCATAAACATCTTAGAGTCCTTTAAGTAATTTAACTATCAGCATAACCATGACTACCTCTCTTTGATAAGCTGAATCATATAATGGATATATGATGCAGTATGGATATAGTGCAGCTCAGTACTGATCCTTTTGTTTTTTATTTGCATTTCTTGAATATCAGACTCTCAGATCACTGCAGTACAGCACAGAAAGATATTTTATTTATCCTTTCTGCTGCTCACTCATTCAGCATAAACACGGCCAAGAGACTGGATTATCTGTGAGAAAGAATTTAAGATCAACTTCCAGAAATGCAGTTAGACTTTTGACATGTTTTTAAAAACTTACATGTGTCGGTCCCAGGTTAATTCAAATCCAGTTAATTAAACCACTGAGGAGCATAATGTATCCCAACTTTAATTAATTCTACTTCTACTGTGGGTGTGGACACATGAGTATCTATATTTTATGTATTTATTCTCAAGCTATATTATATTCTAATCATTAAAAAAAAATAAAAATCTGAAAGAGAGAGAATAGTCTTCTTTCTTTTTTGGGGGGCTTTTTTTGTTGTTGTTGTTGGGGTGTTTTTTTTTTTTAAATCCTTTGTTTTTAACTCTTTTCCTACCTGTCCTTTCCCAGCCCTGGTGGCTGTTGTGCAGATGAAAAGTGGCATATCCTGTGGTACGTGGGCTGGGTGGCTAGACTGCAACCTGGAAAAAAAAAACAAAACAGGAAAAGAGAGGAAAAAGCCTGGATTCCTTTTCATTATGGGTAGCCAAGATGATTTATATTAATGAAAAAAGCCCTCACCTTTCTGAGAGAGCAAGGTGAGATGAAGGCAGCAGTGGGACAGGGGAAGAGTATTAGCTTTTGAGCTAGAAATGCTCCAGCGATTCACATTTCCTTTTTTCCTCCACATTATCAAGGGCAGCAATCCCAATGCACAGTGCAACAAGAGGAACACATTTTACTGAATTTCTGCACGCAGAGGTATCTGTCAATCCAAGTTTAAATCACTTAGTGTTCACCACAAGCTGTGGGAGTCCCAGGTGACATCAAAATTTAGGTTTTCTGTGCTGGATTCTGCACTGGGTTAGCATCTGGTGGGGTTTCCATGGTCCAAAAGTGTCTGATAATCCAATTCTGAACCATTGGGGTGGGTTAAATGAAGCTTTACCCCAATAGTTCAGCTTATTTTCCCCAGTTGTTCTACAGAGGGAATTGAACAGTGATTTGTTTCAGTATTTGGCTGGAATAAGAACTATGTGGTGTTTTCTTGGTGTCCATACATGAGCCATATGCTTCCTGAGCTGCTCGCTCCCTTCCCTTTTGCTGCAGGGTAGAGATTGTGAAGGGTTTTTTTGCTGCATTTCTCCTTCCCCGTGGGATTCTTCACTTCCTGTATTAGTTTGTTCTTGGCATTGTCTGAAAATAGTTCATCACTGCAAATAATAGTTGTAGCCACCAGAGATGCATAAGTACACTTTGAAGTGAGTGAATCAATAATACGGTTTGTATGTTTGTTTCGCTGTGTGAATTTATCGCCCTTTTCCATATCTCCGTAGAGTGTCTATCAGTAGGATTGCTAAAATTGCCTCCATCTCTGTTCTGCAGCTAAAATAAATGTAAGAAACAAATGTATCTATAGAAATGTACATTGGTAAAGAACTCGAGAGATACTATAAAGCAGACTTCTTTGTTTAGTTGGGTTTTTTGCACAGCAGTGTAGTAGTCCTTAGACCAAAGTTCACAGGAAGACTATAGGCAGAAGTTCCTGGGTTTATCCCATGGTAATCTGGCTTTTATCTCATGCTTTCCATTGATTTAAGTAGACCGTGAAAGGGAAGAGTCTCTGAGACATGCTCTAAGAGGTGATCCAGGTGATCTGTAAATATTTGGAAGTCCTGGAGGAATGTAGCCGTGCATGGCACAATAGCATGTCCCAGAGCACAGCTCAATACAGGAAAAATAGATTTGTAGGTTTTTTTAAGAATTAATGATCCTGGGTGAGCTTCAGGGTATATTTATGTATTATAAAGTGGCAATTAGTTGTATAGTGTCTTGTATTCCTTGGAGCTATATAGGCAACTTTATTTAATAGCATAGGATCTTGTTGAAGGCAACCTTGGTACATCAATATGGTGACATGCAAAAGAACTCAGCCCTGCATTTGTAGCTTTATAAGGTGACAAGAGAAATCTCTAATGAGCCACAAATAGAACATAATAAAAAGGGGTTCACACCTGCCCTCTCCACCCTTCCCACTCTTTGTTGGCAGCCCAGCAGTGTATTGAATTTAAGACACATTTACCTGCAGTGATCTGATATTTTCAGAGGATCACTGTTTCACAGCAGGACTGTAGTTCATTATAAAACTACCATGTGAGTGGAATCAGCCTTTGAAGTGATTTTTCCAATGTACTACAGCAAGTAAGAGAGAATCCAGGCACCCTGGCTCCTCTGTCAGCAACCTGAAGGGCACACCCTTTGCAAACGAGAGGGTTGATGTCAGTTGTCATTCCTTGTGGGTATTTATTGCCAACAGCAGCATCATAATTCTGTCTCGTAAGGTAATTCTAGTTCCAGGCTGTAGCCTTTGCAAAAAATGATGGCAAAAAGAAGAGGGATTTTGGGATATATTTGGATAAGTGAAGTACCTGGTACAATGGAGACTGGCAACTCTAGGGGACTTTGTTTTCCTTTTTTTTTTTTTTTTAATTTGTTGTTTGTTTTGTTGGTTGTTTTTTTTTCCTCTGATCCCTCTGTTTATTTCAGCAGTGCCTGACACAAGGATGGTGTGTTAGCATGCCTTAATATTGAACAATTTATGCCTGTTGTTAGTTATACATCATTTAGGGCTGTGATCATAAATTGTTCAATCACAAGGTTTAGTCAAAGAGAGCATTCTTTACTGATGTCTTTTCCCAAGGGTGTTGAAAATTCGATTGTTCAAACTGCAAATATGGTTTAGCAATCCCTTCCAAGAACCATTTATCAGAATCCTAAGGAGGTAATATATAAAAGTGGGATAGGAAACCTGCACATTAAATGGGATTTACCAGCCAAAGCCTTTGGAACTGCTTTCCTGTGAATGACTGGAATGGAGCAGAACAAAGTCAATTACTGACTGTAATTAAGGAGTGGATGCATTTAAACTGTAGAGAGCAGTAGCAGTCTTCTTGAAACTGTCTAGTTACTCTGAAGATTAGTCTGAGGAAAGAAAGGAAAGGACTTGAACTATATCTTACAGAAAGTATATTTTAAATGAATTCTCTTCCCTCCATTCTATGATCTGTTTTCACAGATTTGCTCATAAAACACTGATAATATATGATTATCAAAATAACATATTCAGACAAAGAAACTTTCAACATGTATTTTGCTTTGGTCTTGTTAGCAATGGAGTATCTCTTTTGCATATCATACAGTACAAATGTTTATGCAGTGCTGAATACTTGGATTTTAATAAAGCCTGAATTTACTGAACGGAAGACTGAACTGTGCCATGTCCTTTTTAAGCCTTCAAAATACAGTAAATCTAATTATATATGTTGCTCTTACTTTGAAAATGTTATTCCATTTTATAATTTTATTAATGATTTGTTTATACTGGGGTAGGGGCTTTAGATTGAATTGTTGCCTGTGTTTAGTCTAATTCATAGCTGCATGTATACATTAATAAATTGTGATACAATATAATACATTTCAAACCCAAACTTTGCCGTGAGAGCCAGGCACAGAACTGGAGGCCAGCTCGTTCAGCTGCTCACCTTAGGTTGAATTTTTACTTAAAAAAAAAATATATATTATATATATACAGACACACACTTTTGATAAACGGAATGATGAGTGTGTGAGTAGCGCTTAACATTAAGGATGTGGACTAATATGGCAACTAAAAATTCCCCAATAAATAACTCTTCCATGCACAAGTGAAGCAATGGGGGATGGTTGGGGGTTCTGCTCCTGATGGGTATGGACGGGATCGGGTGGGATGAACATCTGCAGGCAGGCAGCCTCCGAGCCCACACTGAGGGACCATTCCCACATTCTCTGCAGTGCTCTCACAGGATGTCTCGGCTGGAGCTGCACTGACGGGATTTTCCTTAATGCTGATGACTTTGGAAACCTTCCTTATAGCCTCAATAACAGGAGGGTTATAAAACAATTAATAAACATTAAACTGTTTTATTCCTCCCACCCCCACACCCTGGGTAATATTTCAGTTTGAAGATAGATGCAGGGAGTGCCCAGGGTTGATGAAGATCTGTTGTTTCTCTCATGCTTTCGTAAAATCTCTTGACATGGGGCAGATGCCGTGCAACAGTAGCACTTGGGGTTGATGGATGTACAGAAATAGGCTGTGTCAGGTCTTAACAGCTTCACTCTGCTTTTCCTCATGCTTTGGTCAGGGAGAAATTTCTGTTGGCCACTGTGTTCATCTGTTCCCTGAGAAAGAACTGAAAAGGTTTGGGTCCTTACCCCAAGGCTGGTATCAATCTTCTGACAAAACTTACATTCCCCAAACACTGACATCTGAGTGTGCAATGGCCACGTGCGGAGTTTTGCACAAGCAACTCTTAGTAACAAAAAAAGCAAACAAACCAAGGAATAATCTTTGGTTTCAGAGCTGGCAAGAGCAGTGCTGGTTTGGAGCATGGGCAGGAGGAGCTCCTGCCCCTTGCAGAACGTGGTGGGGATTTAACCCTCCCTTCACTCGCCTGCAAACACCAGAACTTCTGGGTTTCAGGCCATGTGCCGTGGCTATGTGCACCAAGCCTCTGCTGAAAAATTCTGGGACAAAGCCCTGCACAGCTCCACACCTTGGGTTTGCCATCTGTAAAATGCTTGTTTCAACTTCCTGTAAAAATTACCTGGAGCTCTGTTCAGTCAAAAGATATATATGTTGTTTTTTTTTAAAAAAAGTGAGTTACCATTATTCTGATGGCGGTTTACAGAAGTTCAGACCAACAGAACATGCATGTGTATTTCCACCAAATATTTGTCAGGCAGTGAAATAGCATTATCAGGGGATTGAATATTCTTTTGATAAATATTCCCAGTGAGTGGGTCAAAAATGTAAATCGACTTCTATTCAGACAAACTCGGGATTTTTTTCATGATAAATGGGCTCCTAATTACTCTGCTACAGCCATCTTTGATGGTATTTTTTAATTCAGAAAGTGAGATTATTATTTTTACCAAAATGTTTGGAAGTGGACTCTGGAATCACAGGTAAATAATAAATGTGTAAATTCAAGAATGGAAGTACCAGACCTAAAAGTAATAATATGAAAACAGTAATGGAAACTGAAAAGAACAGGAATCATTACTCTTCCTGCATTCATTTCTTTTCAGGGTGCTTTGATTTTCTTTTGAACTGTGTCTAGCAACACTGAGTTTTCTGGCTTTTCTTAACTTTTGTCACATTCCTGTTATTTTTGCAGTATTTGTGTTCCGTGGTTGCGTTGCTGAGACAATATCTCGTTTGTTGTGACATATCCAAAACAGTTTCCAGACAGAGGTTCAAAACTCCTCAGTAACTCAGCACTCCAGGAGCTAATTCTTGGTACAAAGGAAAAGCATCTGGGGGGCAGAGGAGAGAATGTAGAAGAAAATCATGTCTGGTGTATGCTTTACTTACCTGTTTGTGCCCATGTCCTCCCCAGATCACGACAGTGTCAGGAAATGAGTTCCTCCTCCAGTCGGATATCGACTTTCTCATATTGGATTGGTTCCACGCTATCAAAAATGCAATTGACAGATTGGTATGTATTTGTTTTGGCTGTTACCTTTATTAATTAAGATGTAGCAATTTCAACTTCATTTGCTCAGGCAACTCTGCAGGTTTGAGGCAGTCAGCAGCTAGCTAGACATTCCTTTCTCTGAAGGATGTAAAAATATGTATGCAAATCAACTAAAAAATGTCAGATAAACAAGGTTGTTGAACAAAAATGTCATTTGATTCTTGCCTCGAAACGGAACGCTACATTTATTTCTCCAAAATAACGAGGACATGGGTTTGCTGAGGGTTGTAAAAGCACACAAGCACTTAATAACTAATGAATTTTTGCGCTTTCTGTTTATGCAGCCTACAGTATATAATCTTCAATAGAACTATTAATACATTTGAGCCTTTTATGAATTTTTGTATTACTTATTCACAAGAATAACACTAGCAAATAATATTCCTTTGTAACTGATTGCTGTTATTCTCCCAGGAAGGCTGGGGGTTTTCTACAAGAAGTAAGCAGGGCTGCATTTTATTAAAACAGTTTTTAATTACCAAACCAGATTCAGCTGTAGCTTTTTCTTTCTTTTTTTGCCACTCTCAGTACAAATTCCAAATGACTTCTTCCTATCCCTGCCTGATCCAAGAACATGGTTTTTTAGGGGGCACTGACTTTCCTTGTTCACTGCGGAAGCTGGTGAGAGAAAAATAGCCCATTTCTTGCAGTTTTCAGAGGTTTTGCTGCAGTGGAATTGGCAGAGCAGGCAGAAAGGGTTAATCTGAACACAGCTACTGTTTCCTTAAAGAGCTACAAACATTATATTACCCTGAGGCTATAATCAGCCAAGGAAAGTTTGATCTGATGATGTATGTCTTCATATTGTGCATTTCATTGGGCGTGCATGGATTTTGATATCCCACTGAAGATTTTGGGATGGAGTTTTCCATTGAGGCTCAAAATGCTTCTTTTTAATTTCATTTTATATTATTCACCTAAACATTAAATAGATTTATTTTTTATTTATTTTTAGTGTAACTAAGGTAATATTGTGGCTTCAGCAACTCTGAATGTGCAGCAAGCCATGGCACTAGGTGATGGGGGACATGTAGATGGTTGGGGTACTGGAGGGCAGGGCTTGTTCCAGGGAAGGTTCCCCTTTGGGGATGGATGTCACCACAGAACACTCACCCACCATTTCATACCTCTCATTTATTTCAGCTTTACAGCTCTGAAGGAGCTTTCCAGGCTGTTGGGACAGCTAAATTTCACCTGCTCAAATGCCATGGGAAGAGATGTATGATTAGCCAAAATATCATCTTGGGTTTTAGTTTATTTTTTCTTTGTTTTCTCCATTAATGATCCCTAATTGCCACTTTGGATGCCGGCAAATTAGGGCAATAGAAAAGTTCCCCCTTCCTCTTTCCTAAGCTTAGACCAGCAGAATTCAACCCCAAATTTATAAGAATGTTTGAAGCAATTTTGTTTGCAAGAATATTTACTGTAACTATCTAAACCCAAAAGGCAATTTAAACAACCTTCCTCTTTGCAGGCATTTGGAAGTAGCCTGCAATGTGGAAATGATTTTGGCCTCTGAAGTCTAAAGAAGTAGGCCTTTTGTTTTCCTCACTTAAATGGGAATTTATCTCAGAAATTAAGATCAGTCTGTCAGGGCCATAAAAACTCTGCCATATGACAAATTTTGCATTACACTTTCCTTAAATTATATACTCGCTGCGTCACTTGCTCTGTGTGTGTCTGTTAGCTTCTGATTTTGTGCTGGCATTCAGTAATCTCTTGCTTCATTCTTACAAATAATAATTTTATTAAAAGCATACACACATTATATATATATATATTCTTTTCCCAGTCAAAAGAATGGAGTTGTACGTCAAGAAATTTGGAGTTCAAGCTCAGAAAATCCTCCAGCATCGAATTACTGAATAGCCTAGACACTGAATCCAAAGAACCAAAGCCTGAACACAGAAAATCTTTAAGTAAGGCTTTTTTTTTTCTTCTTTTCTGAGTATTTTTTCTCTTTTTTTTCTTTCCTTTTTAAATAGCTATGCCATTACAGAGTAAGATAATTTTTATTACATACAGAATGTAAGGAAGATCACTGAGAATTTTAAAGCTGAATGTGTTCTGTGCTGATATACATAACTTGCATTTAAGTCAAGACAGTTACTAGCTCCAGACTTTTAAAGGGTGACATCCTCTCCTAAGCAAAATAAATTTGTTTAGGAGCAAAGACATTTATTCAAGCCCTTTATTTTTAAAAATAAGCAACATGAGTCCTATGCTAATGGTCTATTGCAGTTGCTTTGTTTCCATTTTAGTAAAATAGCTCAAATTGCCAGAGTCATTTTGTTTGTTGTATATTAATATACTGAATTGCTGAAAGACCTGAGATATCCTCTGTAGCTGACAATCAGTGTTATATCTATAATTTTATAGAAGGTAAATTCCAGGGATTGAGGTTGATTTTTGTCAGTGTGATTAGAAAAAAAAGTGATCTAAAACTAGCAGGGGTGGGCTGCCCTCCGAGACTTTCCTGTTCCAGTTTGTGCTGAGATGCTCGTGATATTGTGGGCAGTAGACACGGGAGCTGATGGTGACCCTGAATCACTCACTCAGCATTCTTTTAAATCCACCCTCTGTCTTGAATCTTTGTTTTTTCTTCTTTGTTTGGCAGCAGATTCACATCCTGCTTCTAATATAAGTGCCGTGACAGCTTTAGCCTCACATGCTGGCACGAGATACCTATAGGTACCCAAATGCTGTGTAGGAATTTGCCTGCACTCATTTCAGTGCAGGATCAAAGCCTTAGATGTTAAGAGAAGAGTTGCATTTAAAAAGACCCAGCATAGCTATTTTTAATGATAATTATCCACACAATCATAAATATATGCACACATGCGTGCGACCGCACGTACACACATACAGAGATTCATTAAATAGCCTCGTTTTGCAGACCAAAGCTTTTTGTTGTTGTTTTCCTATTATCTTGGAGACTTGGGTTTTGGGTTTTTTTAAGGTTTTTCTTCCAGTTATAAAATATAAAGTAGCCTGAGTGTAGCTCGTGAAAAATTGTCCCAATATCTTTGTACTGTGTGTTACGTTGCATTTCTCAGAGGAAGAAAAATAAGCCTGAGAGAATGGTAAGTTTGGAGGGTCTGATTCTGCTCTTATTGCAGCTAATAGCAAAATGCCCATAAACTGTCTAAGCACTCAGGGAATTTTTATTTATTTATTTCACCTTCTCACGTATCTTTAAACAATAATTTGTCAGACAAAACAGAAAAAGTGAATATGAGCAGTGACAGAGACTCAGTCTATGTTTCTTTTCAAACCTTAGAGAATGCGGAATAACTCCCGTTTTGTTAAGGGCTATTTAAACTATTAAAAATGTGAAAATGTCTGCTGTGAAGTCTCACTGAATCGAAGCCTACATTTAAATGCTGTAGATTGGATTGCTTCTAAAATATGTATTCAGAACTTTTTTTTGGCCCCTTGAGATCAAGCAATTATGTGGAATTAGAAAAATCATATTATTCACTTACTTATTAGCAGTCTAAGCACAAACTGTATTGTCAGTTTTCTGCCTTTGGCTTTCTGTGCCCTTAATGTTCACACAAGTATCGTAGCCAGAATTATCGGCAGCTAGAGCCAAAATTGCTTTAAAAAGGCATGAGAACGGGTAATGACACATTGTTAGCAGTTAACAGGTGGTCGTTTCATTGTCCAGTTTGACTGCAGAGCACTGAGAAGATATGTGCAATATCTGCAAGTGTGTTTATAAAGTTCTTACAAAGTTTAACAATTTTATGGCTTTATAGTGCTCTTACATTAGTTACTACTGCCAATGCCAAAGCCAAACAAAGGAGATTTTTCTGAAAGATGGCTTAAAACTCCAGTGTGACTCGGAAGACGAGCAACTGATGTGTTAGCAGGCTGCCACCCCCCTCAATAATCTGTAATGAAATTTTCAGGCTGTTCAAACTCATTTGCATTTACCTTCTCTACATCTGCAAAAAATGTCCACTTTTAGGCTTGCTACTGCTGTGTCACTGGGATGTTTTAGCAGCACAAGTATATAAGGACAGGTATATTCTAACCAAGGTATTCCACTAACTTACTCTTTAACATAAAACCGGGGAGACTGTCCCTAGAGACTTAGTAGCAGGAATTTGGGTTTTATGTTTAATCCTAATTGCTTCTGCTTACAATACAAGGAGAAATGGTAATTCTTTGTTATGCTTTTTGAGCTGTAGACACTGATTTCATTGAAAATTGGGCTCAAACTGCCAGGCTCAATTTCCAAAGTTCAGAGAGTGTCCGTCTTCTTGGTCACACAGCTTTTCAGTGGCTTCTCATTCAGTTTTGGATCCAATTTATGTTCTAATTGAAGTTTGCTTCTTTACTTGAGCTAAGAAGAAACCAAGGATGGCCTTGGGGAACATTACCAAAATATGGAAGATTGTGATCCTGCTCTCAAATACTTGGAAAGACATTGCTCTTTATTTTATGATGCCAATTACTTCACTGATTTAATTTATGCAGCTAATACTGGATCAGAAAGAACATGTTTTTCACCCCGACAGTCACCCCCATTAGAAGATGTACACAGCTGGTGTAAGGAAACTGTCTTGCAGCACCCCTCCTTTCTATGCAAATAAGTGTTGTTCTAAACCTAATTTTTAAAATTAGTGGTAGACTTCATAATTTCCAAGTAATTCCTTTCAGACTGTAGGGTTTTGGTTTTTGCTCCTAAGGTTGCCAAAAAAACTCCTAATTAGTACCAATTATAACTGGGTCTGCTGGTAGGTGGTCTGGCATGTTAATTTTATACCACATGAAACCAGGCACCTGGGTTAGACTGAAAGCAGAGATGCTGTTGTGGCACATGGGAGGGAGGGAAAGGATCTGTGCAGTGAAAGGTTCCCAGAAATTGTTCTCCTCTCCAAATCCCAAGAGCTCTTACTGTATGTATGGACTGCAGGAGCTGTCAGGACAGTCATGTTGTGGGTGATGAAGCCAACTACATGCTCTGCTAAATTTGGTGTTTCTTTTTCTGTCCATGGTGGCTTTGTGGTTTGCATTTTGGCCATCATCTGGGAATATTCTCACTCAGGAGTGACCTCGTGTGGAAGAGCCTGGGCTGGAGCTGCTATCGATTGTCAGAGGGGATCAATTCCCCTTCTACTCCCCCTTTTCTGGATGGAAACAAACTGCTTAGCAGTAGGAAGAGTGCCCTTTGGCTACCGTATCAATCTGAGGGCTGCTCTTGTCAAAATGCACAATCACAGGCTTGATAATGCAATCCATTCCCAAAGCACTATATTTCCAACCTGTTCTCCATCATTTCCTTATGGCGTCACATTTACTCAGTTCATCACATTCTTATTAATATTTTAGGTTTCCTTGAAAGTGATGGAATTCTATTTTTATTACAAAAGCAACAAGAATAAATACTAATTGTTGTCAGTTATTTCCTTATGTAGTGGGAACAGTAATCTGTTCCTCAGCTTTAGGTTGCCAAAGCAAAATAATTAAATATTTTAGACATTTAAAAAATCTGTGATATTAGATAAATGCAATTTGATCTCCTTGTTTGCCACATAAAAGCTGGAACTGCCTGAATTGATAAGATTGAATTGCATTATATTTTATTGTTTCTACTTGCATATTTTTCTTATCTTCAAGAACACTTTACTTAAAACCCAGTGGTTAGTCATGCAGCCCTGTGATGGCAGATCCTGGAAAATCTCTTCCATATTTCAATTCTAGCTTGAGGAGCCATAACTAGATTATCAGGAGTAATAATAATAATAATAATAATAATAATAATAATAATAGAAAATATTAATACATGCATCTGTATGTGAAGAGGAAAGTCTTGGTGGGCTGCACAGGATTATTGCTATTCATGAACCTTTTAGTGTCTCAATAAGAGTTGTTGGGGACTTGGGCGTCATTGTGCCAGATACAACGTGGAACAAAAGTAAGACAATTCCACCTCTCAGCCCGAAGAAGGACAAGTTGCAACAGGTGGAAAAAGTGGACAAAAGCAGGGGGTGGAAGGAGAAGTTGACAGCAAAGCCGACATGTCATGCATATTAAACAGCAGGCTTGGGATTCCTTTCTGCTCTTTGTTAGGTTTGGGGTCTTAGCCCCTGCACCCTGGCCAGCAGCCAACTCAAATAATGATATTTTCCTTACCTAAATTCCTCTTGCAATTTCAGCAGGGAGCCGTGGGTCTTTTTAGTCTCAGAGGGTGATGCGTTTCTCCATGCTGCTACAGCCCTCACACATTTCCCTGGGGAACGGCTGCACGGGAATCTGTGTCCAGGAACATGCTTCCTTGCATCTCTTTAATCCAGAAAACAAAACAAAACAAACAAAAAAACCCCTCTGGATCATAATTTCAATTTGCCTTCAGACGTATTTGCTACAAAGTCATAAGGGCTCTGAAATCTGCTTTGGTTTCTTAAAAGATACAACATAATTCAGGACCCCATCCCTAATATGTAGCCAAGGACACTGAATGTGCTTTAAAAATTCCCAAAGCTGCTTTTCTCATTTTCCTCACTTTTCTTTACTTCCAAAGTCTCAATCTTGAAATTCAAAGCATGGCAAGTGTATAGTCCTACGTAATTGCTAAAAGCATCCAGAGTCATCTTTGAATGCAGTTTCTTTCATAATTAAGACTGTACAATGTGTGTGTGCATGGGAAAACCAGGAGCAGAAACCCAGTTTGGTCTCCCAGTGGATGTGATTGAAGAGGTGGATAAGTCAGTGAAGCTGTAACCCTTTCTGCCTCTGCATGGGGCTTGTTCCATGAAACTTTTGTTGAAAGCATCATTTAGGCTTCCTAGAAGAAAGTCATTGAATTGCTGACGGTGCTGGGAGAGGAGCCTGATTTTTCTCTCTTTCTTTCTTCCATGTGAAGGGCTGATAGGTTGGGACACCACATCTTGGGATGCAGTGAGAGGTTTTACTGGCTCAGCCAAACTTCTTGAGAGCTGGATTCTGCAGTAGCTAATGGAGTCTTTCACCCAAGTAGGGTTGCTTCTGTGATAAGAGGGTTAATTAGAGCTGCAGAAGTGGGAAATCACTCCAGTCCTTTGTTAGCTCTGATGAGGTCTGAATTCTTTTCCCTTCCCAGCCCATTTATTTTAGTTAGATGCAAGATTGAAAGCCAAATGGATGCTATTTAGGGAGTATTATTACATTACAGTGTTAGCATTATGTATAGGTCACTTTTATTACTTTTAATAAAAGCAAGAAATATAAAGCAGTAATGTATATTAGTGCAGCATTACCAATGACAGCAATTAAAACAAGAAGCAAAAAAAAAACCCTACATGCAAATAAAAACTACCTGCAAATATGCAGTTTCCTCCTGCAACATTAATTTTGTCCCTCTGCAGCCTGCATGTTTGTTGCATTTATTTGTATTGCATCAACAGGGATGCAGTCAGCTTCAGGAATTGAAAAAAAGCCCACAAAAAAGAAAATGTAAGATGCTGTTTATGGAGAGTGGCAGCATTTGTTGGACTTTAGGGACTAAACTTATTTTTTGACATTTTTTTCTTCTCATATTTCTCTGCATCATTTACTCTAGATATGCTCTTTTCTTATGGCTTAGGAAAATACTGATTCAGCAACAAAGTAATAACAATAATATTGGCATTTTAGATACAAAACATGCCAAATTCAGAAACAAACTGTGTCACTTCTACTGATAACAGGAGATTATGTTGCACCCAAAATCACAACTGGCTGTGACTAGTTCTCACAAAAAAAAAAAAAAAAAAAAAAAAAGACCTTTTAGTTGATTTGAGTATCCTATTTCCATCAATTATAATATACTGTTTCCTGAATTCCTTGTTATATTTTTACTTCACTTTCCAAAATCCTTCCAGAGTTTACTATTTGGGTTGAAAAAGCATATTTTTAAATTGGGCATAACCTACTTCCATACAAACGTTTGGCAGGGAAATCAGTGCATGTTCACTTAATTCATTTTTATTGAACCAAGTCCAGATTTTTAGTCAGGAAAAAGTTAGATATTAATCATATCTGAGCAGGATCATTAAATTTTCCTTTACCTACTAGAACAGCAGGGTCATTATAGAGCCATGAGAAGTTAGCTCACTTATTAATCTTTACAATTACATAAAAGTGATCATTTTTACAGTACTTAAGAGTAGCTCTTACCCATTAGGTGAAGAGTATGTGGGAATATTACAATATAATATAATGTATTATTATAAATGTGACCTGTGACTCATTGGTCTGCTCACTGACACACAACTCCCTGGAAAAGTTATCTGTTTGAGCTTGGCTAATCTTTAATTGTTTCATATTCCTTGTGCTCATTTATGGGGCATACTAGTAAATAGAGGGCTAGTCACTAGAGTTATTAATTACCTCATTATTACTTAATTATCACTATTGCATACTTCATTTTTATGGAGAATTCTATCATAAAAGAAGGTATTTTATGCTGCCCACTGCAGTTAAGTATGAGTGACAGTGATAGCTAAAGTAAGATTGAGTTAAAGAAAATCAATCAGAAATGCACAATATAGGTTACTATCCAGTTTCTTCTGCCTTTTCCAGCAAATGCTTCTCATCTTTGACTTTGAAACCCAACAGTTTAAACTGGGTTCTTGTTTCAGTGGACTAATCCCTTTTCATAAATCATGTTCAAGTGCTGAAATAATTTGCACATCGTTTAAAGAGTATTTGCTTTGAAACATTCACCTCAAGCCCTTTTGTATATCCTTTCTCTCTAAAGGTTTGTAGTATTTGTTTTGTTCTCTGAGGTATAAAAGACCTGGGTAAACTTTATTCCTGCCGTTTCAAGATTAGTGAAATAAAATGCATATTTATTCAAGTGGGACTGAAAGGAGCTTTAGTAAAGACGATCATACATATGACCCATGGGAATGTTATAATACAAAATGTCTGTCTTAAAATCTCTTTAGGTTTGTTCAAAACACTATTAAAGGACTTAAGTTTAAAGGGGAGTGGAGAAGAGTGTTAAAAATCCATATTTCTTCTTTGTTCCAAAGAAGAGCACCATATATTTTTCTTAACAAAATAAACTCCTACATGTGTGTTCATGATAAATTTGATATGAAGGCAAGTAGACACTGGATAGTCATGATTACTTCAACTTTGTTCCTACTGAATTACACATACTGACACAGTGCTTAAGGAAGCTACATTTTGGGAAAATCTGTAGCAGTTGTTTCACACAGATGCTTCAGAAAAAGCAATCACAAAGAAATCATGAGCATTTAGGTGGTATTGGAGTCAGGCAGTTGTGCCCCTTCTGTGTAATAAAAGTCAGGTCAAGTCCTGTGGTATTTACTCTAACTCTATCACTTTTAAGCCCAACTGTCCAACACAGCTTCCACTGCTTTGGTGCACTCTCTTGATTCCTTACTAAGGAGATCTTTGTTTGCATTAGGAAGCAAAACTAAAGTTTGATGAACATTGTCCAAAATATCATTATTTTTATAGTTTAAAGCATCAGACAATGCAGAGAGTTACATCTGCTTGACTCTCCATCACCTGCATTGTAAGAATATCTCAATTTTTGTATATGTCCATCTTTTGCCTCCACAGGGAAAGAATATAGGGTGACAACTGAAAACACCTAAATAGATCCAGGCATTTTCACTTCAATGGAACTGGGGAGAGGTCAAAACTAGAGCAACTGAGAGGGACTTGCCGAGCTTTGTTCTTTGGAAATAAAGAGCCAGCCCAGCTTTCTGTCACTCCTGTGAAGCCAATTCTGAACCCTCATGTGTTAATTATAGAAATGGCTAACCTGACTGCAAGTTTGTAGCCTGAAAAAGGATTCTCACACTCTGCTGTTTTCTTCCTACTATTTATAACTAATCCAGATGCAATCTCCCTGATACTTTGAGAGGAAAGTGACACAAAGAAGGAGGTATTTAGGTTATAATAGTCTAAATTAAGCTCAATTAGGGAGACTGTAAATCAGGCTCTATCAAGGAATACCTACTGCCTGGACCCACTTTTTTCTTTCTCATGGTGAAGTAATTTAAATGTTTGTACCTTCCAGGCTGGGCGATGTATTTCATTTAAATTATGATCTCCGATCCCAAATATTTTTCCCAATATATTTTCACCCAACGTAGTGGGTGAAAGCATGGTACTGTCTCCTGGACAGGCTGTATTAACACTTTAAAAAGGGCTGTGCTTTGTAGGATCTCTTATTTTTCCACCAGCTGCCTGCTGATGTGCCAGATACACAGAACTTGCATCTGGCAGCCAAAGGGTGGAATCCACCAAAGGGTTAAATGCTGTATTGTTTCTCAATTAAGTAAAAGGTTCCAACTAGCTGGCTTTAAATATTGATGCTGAAGAGAATGCTATGACACATGAGCAGCTCCCCTCACCACCAAGGATATTTGGCTCCATTTAATTAATTCCATTGGCCATTGTCTTAAGTGTGCCCAGGATTCACCCAAGAGGAATTCACTTGCGTTTCTGTTATTGAAAAGTGTTACATGGCATTATCTGCCTCAGACAGACTTTTTGTAGCATTGAATCAATTCCCCAGTTCTTGAAAACAACTACCTCATTTGATTCCTTTCATAATTAATGAAATTCAGAAGTAATGCTTTTCCCTCTCAGCTCATGCTGGAAATATGTTCCAAAACTTCAGTTTTCAAGCTGAAAGCATCCTAATTTTCAGCCTAAATGGACTTGTGGTACAAATGTGTTCTTGTATCAGCATTTAGCTAACTCTTTATTTTCCTGCAGTTCTTTTCTGTCTCAGGTGTACCACCCCAAACACAGTTACAGACTGCAGTCTTACTCCTTCTCCTGCTTGGTTTGGTGCACTAAGCCCGCCAAGATATTTAGTCTTCTTTCCTGTGATAGGCTGCTGCTCTTTTTCTTGATCATCTCAAATAGCCCTTTTCCAAATCTGCCCCAGTTTCAGTCTGTATTTCTTGCACATGGATATTCAAGGCAAGGTCTCCCCACAGCCGTGGGAAGTGGAATTCACTCTTCCATATGGAAATGACTCTCCTGATACAGCCTGAGGATTGTATTTATCTTTTTCATGGCCGTTTTTTTTAGAGATGAAAAGTAAACAACCAGAACATGTAGATCCTGCTGTCCTTTAATCTTTTGCAACCAATGAATTCTCCATGAAAACCAAAGAGTAAGCCTGCCTTAAGCCTTTTTATAGCATATAAAATGTGTTCCTACATGTGATAACGGTTTTTGTAATTATTTTTAAGGTCTTCAACTTATACAGAAAGGTAACATTCTTATAAAACCGAGCAACTCTTTCCAAACAGCATGTTTAAAATAAATGGAATTGAAATAATTTAAAGTATTCCAGTGCTAATACACTTTTAAAAGAAACTTTGAAGGGAAAAAGACTAACCATCATGAAATTCCTGAAGATACTTTGTCTAGAACATACAAGTGGTTTAAAAAGCATGCAGGTATGAAGCCGTGCTAGAGAAAGTATGTGTCTGCATGTAAAGCTTTATAGGTCATGTATGCTGCAATCATATAGTGATAGTACATTTTATTATTGCTTTTGCTGAGGAAGGTTACACTCCAGTCCAAGGACCCAGAGCCAAAAAGTAAGGTGTAGGAGAGCAGTGAAGGGCAGCAGCCAGATGCCGATTTGGTCATTTGCCATTTAGCAGCCTTTGAGGTACAAAACTATAAATCAGAGCAAGTTCACCTTTATCTGGGTGGGTATCTATAGTAAAAGATTTGAGGTGCAGGAACATGCGGATTGATTTCACATCTCTCCATACTCACTCTTTCTAGGACAGACTGGCTGTGACCTAATCAGATAAAGCTTTTCCTCAGCTCTTCTCTGGTCACCTTGTGATGCCTGAGGTTGTTCATGTGTGTGTCCAAACAAACTGGTGCTTTTGAAACTGTGGTGAATGTGTCTCGTATGTAGACATGTAATGTAACACTTGAAGGTAAAATGCCTTCTGGGATAAGAGCTAGTGGGCAGAGTATGGCAAAGGCAAAGAAACTTGGTGCTGTCTTCTCCACAGTATTTTTTGGGAGGAGACTTTGGAGTAAACTGGCTCCTGAACGGCACCCAGATTTTCTCTTGGGAACAGACAGATGGAAGGACTAGTTGTAGATACATTCACTTAAAGCAAAATCTTTGTCTCATTGTTTTTTTTTTCCAGAAGTTAAGAAGATCAGTTCCTGCAAAAGGAAGCTTTGTAAATGTTTTTTTGTGTGTGAAAATAGGTGTATGGTATCTTTCTTGTCCATATCAAATTAAAGATTATTATTTTAGGGTGCTGTCATGATCCTACCTTCCTCCAAAGGTATTTCAGTTGATGTGTTTGAATGAAATCAAAAGATGGCACTAAAAATTAATGGAGAAATAATGAAAAAGCTGCAATACCTGAATTATTATATGATTTGATCTGAAGATCATCAAGTGTGATGGATCAAAGGTAGTACAGATATTAAGACACAATTACAAGCAGTGAGATATTTGATTTATTGGTGCAACTTTGCTTTTAATGTGAGTTACACTTTAATAATTTCTGAATTGAAAGTTTAAGTGTTGCTCAAAAAAATATATTTTGCTAGGTTTCAGATTTGGTGCATCTGATATGGTGAATTTGAGGTTCAGTTATGAGGAAAATGGTTTGAGGAATGAATATAGAAGAAAAGGTGAGAGGTAGGATTAAGCAGAGAGGAGTCAAGGTGGTGACATGGGGAAAGGGAAAGGAATTGAAAGGATCCTGAAGCATCATTGGCTTGCTGCATCATTTGTCTGAATTTTGCTTTCCTCTGGGGTACTGTAGCAAATATTTTCTGCTGCATGAGAAACAGTGCCAGGCAAGACACAGCAGTGTTCTCATCTCATCTGGTACACTTTTGAAAAAATCATTTGTAGTTGATGAATGCAAGGATGGAAAAAGATCCATTAGAGTTATAATTTCTGTTATTAATAAACCACAATGAATATTTTCTTTGAAAACACTTATTTTGTTTTGCAAGTTTTAGTCCAGCAAACTAAGTGAGCAGAATTCACCTTTTCCAAACAATTGTTTACTGGGAATTCATCTGTAGCTGTTCTTGCTCAAGTTACAGATCATTCATAATAATAAAGCTTTCTAATTCTGTGACAGAATATTCATAATGTCTTTAAAATGCTCAGCTAGATAATGGTCCCCAGGATCTGGACAGCAAGACTTCAAAAGGCAGAGTCCTCTGATCTCCAGCTTCCTTATTCTCTCTAAGCTTGGATGGTTTCAACTATCAAGCATAGATTAAGTTTTATTGGTTGATAGTCTAATTGCATTTGTATTATCTTTCCCGTTAATATTATTTTCTTTTCTCTGTATTGGATTTCATCCAATATTACTACTTCCATGAAGCAGTTTTCTGAAAATGCTTTGCTTTTGCTTTGATGCTTAACTGCTTAACACGTGAGTGTTGCAAGAAGGTGCTCATTCCTGATAATAGTTTTTCTGCTGTAAAGAAAACTTTCCACAATCTTCTGTGCTTTGCTTGTATTTGATAGAGGTCTCTGGTTGAGGCATTTCATGGACAAGATAAGGTTTGGTTAAACATCTGAACTTTTGAATGTTTATCTGAACTAGATTCGACCTCTAAATTTGTCCATCATTAGTTATTTTGCTTTTCTTTTTAGGGACTAAATTATGCTATTAAATATGTTTTAAAGTAGGTTAAGTCCCTCTGCAGTTTGTCAGCTGGAACATTAATTTAAAAGCTAAAACAGTCTTCTATTGCATCTTTTTAACGTTTTGTCTGAGTTTTAACCATGGCTGGTCAGACATAGGGTCAGTGCACCCGAGCAAACCCCACATGTAGTTGATTGAAGTGTCTCAGAGTTGTTGTGATGACTGGCCTGATTTTAGTTCAGGAAAAGATTGTGATATACAGTAATAATTTCCCTGCTCAGGCAGCTTATTCCAGTGCGGCTGTTCTGGGGACTGTCTCTCTGAAGGTCTCCCCCCCCCTAAGCCCCAACCAGGTGGACTGGATTCCCAGTTACCTGCTGCAGCAAACCTGTTTCACTGGCAGTGCATGATATGCTTCTTTCTAAGGTCCCATCTACTCATGCCTTCTGCTGACTACAGTTTGTATGTCTTCTTTGGACCCATGTCTTAACTGCACTACCCTTATCCTCGTGCTGCTTGTATGAGGAGCAGGAGCCACCATCAGATTATAGCTGCTTTGGTCAGAGAGAGTGAGTGGGTGCTCCAGAAAGCCAGAAGCATTGTCCCCAGATCACCTTGCACTGTGGCCAAAGCTGCACTCAGTTGCACAAGGAAGAGAGAGGGCAATGTGTAGTTTCTGTCTGCTGTTGTTACAGAAGGGACCTGTACGACCTGATGGTTATTACAAGACCAACTCCTGATAAAGTCAGTGCTAAAAAGACACTGGAATCAGAGCTATTGGGTAAGCAGTCAAATTGACAACCAAAACTATTATAACATAATACATGGCTAAATGTACCAACAGCTTCATTCTGGGCTTTCCTCTTCCTCCTGCAATTACACTGTCTCAGCCCACGGAAGAGGTTGACCCATGTCACATCTGACAAGGCACCTTCTCCCACTAACAGCCTCTGTAGTATAGGCTCACACCAAAGCAACAGCCCCTGCTCTGTGGTGTGATGGCTATTTTTGGCAGATCCTAAAGCACTTTTTAGTGGAAGCCTTTCCTGTGCCCTCACTGAGCAACTCTGACTCTACCTTGTAAGCCAAGATCTGTAGCTGCAGAAGAGCTGGGAGATCAATTGTATTTTGTCAAATGGCAATAATTTCCATAGAAACTTAAAATAAGATTGGTGGCAGTAAGGGTCACATTGTCTAAGGTTTGTGTTATGCACATATGGATGTTGGAGATTCTTACAAGAATTTTCTCTTAAGGTAAGAAACAGAAGAGTTTCTTAAATACATCAACTTATTATTTTCTTTTTTAAAAAAGAGCTCTTGAGTGATCTTTTGTTCAGTTATACTTACTTGAGTGATTTAATTGGGGTAGAGATAATTTGATAAGGTAGAGTTGACATAGAGGAAATGGATTTCAGAGCTTTGGCTGGATTTTTTGTTATTACTTTAAAAATAATGGGCGTGCCTTTCTCTTTCATAAAATAGCACATCTACATTCACTGGGAAGTACTAACCTTGCTGTATTGAGAGAAAAATGTACTGGAACTTGTGGTTTGAAACAACACATACTGAGGAATGTCACTACTGTTTCTCATTGGGAAGAAACAATTTTAACATGTTGGTTTTCATAACTTAAGCAATAAGAGTTATTTCTATCCTTTATTGTAGGAGAAGCATTAGAAGTTCATCATGGGTCAAAAAATATAAGGCTATGAATATAATTAGAGGCTGAGTGCAATGGAAATAGAATTCAATTTTAAAAGAATTTACTTTTTAAATTTAGAAGCACAAAATATAATTGATAAGAATTTCAATAAAGAGAAAATTCTGTAGTATGATACTCTTTCTGGAAAGGTCCCATAAGATTGGATCTGAATAAAAGATTCAACAAGGTATCCAAGCTCATGTCTAAATTTAAATATATGAATCATTTGTATGACTCTTAACAAGGGTGATACAAATACAGCAATGCCAAGTCTCTCTTGTTCTCGACAGATAATTAGTTTGTTTTCCAAAGCATAAGGCAGAATTATATGTTGGTTTTGAAGTTAAAAGTGCACACATGGCTGGCAGTACCCAGCCACTCAGAAGGGTTTTCTTTTGGCACAACAGTCTATCTGGTGCTCTCTGTAGAAAAAGGAACCATATAATTTTCTTGTCCTTTTGTTTGAGTATGTTAGGTATAAGTCTTGGTTATTCACATTGTTTGCAAAAGGTTGAAAAGGTTTTGTTGTGTTGTTTGTTTTTTTTTACACTAACTCAGTCAGGAGTTAAACATAAAGACTTGAAAGCTATCAATATATATTGCACAACAGAAGAAAAGAAAGAGTACTCCATATTCTGAAAAAAACCCCAACAAACTCTGACTGCATTAATTGTTGTAAATTACTTGATCTGCAAATAGTCTTCAGTTCCTTGCACTTTCTTCCTCAACCTTTAGTTGCATGTTTGTTTTCTTTTGGGAATTCTGCTTAAATATATTTTTTATATTATACATGTCAACATCAAAAGTCTTTAAATCGAACATTGCCATTTTTTTCTTCTGTAACTGTTGTGTTTTATGTGAGTGGGATGAGATTGCATGGCTGAAAACATTGAGCAGCACTCAGTCACCCAGGTAGCCAAGAGCAGGGCCACCCTTCAACTCTTATGTGTTAGAGCACCCAAATTATTGAGTATTTTCCTGGGCAATTTAGCAAAACTCTCTAAAGGAGAGAAGTACATCAAATGCAAAAAGCACTATGCTCCTGCTTTTTGCCTGTATTCATCTGTAATTAGATCTCTTTACCTGAAAATTTCTAGAAAGTGGCTACTGAAGGAGGCCACTTGAGGTCAGATGAGACCTCAGCGATCTGTGCTTGTACAAAAGAGCTGTTCTCAGGGCAAGGGGATAAGGAACTGCAGTTATTTTTTTGCCAAGAGTCCTAATCCTTGACACGGGCTCAGAGACACCAGTTTCCCCTTCCCAAGCACTCTGTACTCTCTCTTCCTAGAGCCTGAATAGCCTGACTTTGTGTACTGCAGCAGTTTGCTTCCAAGTCCCACATGTTTTACATTAGATGAACATAAACTGGTCATACTGTATGAATAAAATGAACACATTGATTTCTGGCATTGTGGTTTTTATATTCAAGTTAAGTGTGTATAATTGCATTTCTAATATTGTGACAATACCAAAAAAAATGTGGAAAGAAAGGCTTGGCATGTCCTGGGTGATCTAGTCCAGTTCCTCCTGTCACAAGGTACCATGTTCTATGTCCCCTTTCAGAAATTTATTAAGCTTCATCTTAAATTCTTTTAGTTTTATTTGCCACCATGACTTCTTTGAAAGGGTGGTTTAGAACTTCATATTATGGCCAGTTTATACTCATTTATTCTTGTGCCAACATTGTTCTTCAGTTTAAACAGCTCTTCTCCCTCCCCGCTGTCCTCTTCTCGTCTCCTGCTCCTTTTCCCACCCCCACCAGCAAATTGGTAGAGAACAATCACAGCCTGTCTTAGCCATTTTCTAGGTGGCCAAACGTGCCAAGCTCCCCATCTGCTTTTGAAAGCTCAGCAGCTTGTTCCCCCCGTACTTCTCATGGTCACTGCCTGTACCTTTCCTGGCATCTCTCTCATATGAGTGTCCAAGGTCACACCCTCGTAAGAGAGAATTTCTTTTTATTAATCCTTCCATGCTCAGGCACTGCTTAGTATTAGGTCTAATCTGGCTTCTCCAGTCTCCAAGTCACTAAGATTTCTATCTGGTATCTTGATTCTTGTCTGAACTGATGATGCTTCCCAGCCTTGAGTCACTAACAAGTTGTTTTTTTTAATGCTCCTGCTTTTTCTGTTGAAGTCATTAATGAAAACACAAAGATCGGTTCCAAGAATATTTAAGGACTTGCACTGGTAACTGTCCTTCAGATAGTAGTTCTCCTTTCAGGAAAGCTCATTTTAAAACCTTATTTAGTCACTTCACAGTTATTGTTTTAGTTCTCCCTGTCTTCTCTAGTTTAACTAATAATTTCCCATTTGGCATCATATCAAACACAACTGAAGTCCAGATACATTTGGTCTATTGCAATTTCCTTTTCTAAAAAAAAAAAAAAACCCACAAAAAAAAATATTAAAGAAAGATACCAGGTTAGTTTGGTATGATCTTCACTAATAATCCAATGCATACTCAGAACTATTGCTTTACTTTTCTAAATATTTATGGTACAAATACCATCAAGGAAAGCAGGAGGAGAGGGGATGGTGCCAGTTTGCTTAACAATGTAAATATGTGGTGATATTTAACACACAATTTATTATTAGTGGGGGACAAATTTTTTAAAACAAGTTTAAATGCATCAGAATGTGATGCAGAATATGAATTATATAGTCATTTTCTTGAATCTTCACTGCTAATGCACACAAATTTCCCAAAGTGTAATGATACTGCTGAGCACTTAAGTTGTTAGGCTGTCATACTACAGAAAAATTATATGTGCTATCTAATCACAGTTTTCTTTTTCCTATTGTGTATTTTTAAGCTTGCTTCATACACATTTGGAAATGCAGATACACTTTCAGTGGCAGTTATCTGTTTTAAGAGCATCAGCCTGAATGACTTTGGGTCCTTTGGTGCCCACGCAAACAAAATCTTCGTAGCAGCTCCTGCCCAGTGCTACCCATTTTGTTGCCTGATGCTGCAGATCTTGGATCTATGCTCTATAGGCATAAAATCTGTTATTTTAAAGATTACCATAAACATAGGGATTAGGGATAATGCCTGATTCCTGCATTTTACCCACTGATCATTTTGTGTAGGGCCTTTAAACAGACCACGTGTCTGTCTCTGATTTTACTCTTTAACAAAAGAGATACAGTAATTATAGTGTGGGGATAACTCATGAGACCTGCCCAGGAATTTCACTAAGGGATAGAACAGGATGACAAAAGTCGTTAGCTCAATAAAGTAGGTGAAGTGAATTCTTTATCCTTAGTGAGCAGGCTTTATTGACTGCACCTCGGAGGATCACAAAGGGAAGGAAGGAGGCAGGGACTCAGTTTTGTTACTCTTGAAACTTGGGTGCTGATTTAAAAAACGATCATTTATACAGGTCACAGTGCCTGCTGCTCATTCCCTAAAGGACTAGCAGTAATTTCACATCCACTGCAGGCTGAACATAGCTGAAAAGAATGTTGAATTCTGAGTTCCAATGAAATGCAATAAAACTTAAAGTCATGAGTCATTATATAGTCTTGAATTACAGTGTCTCCTGGAATGCAGGCACAGTCATAGGCCTCTGCATGTACATTAAGATACAGTTCTTCAGGAGGGTGAGACAGTGGGCAATTAAGCATTCCCATTATTTGAAATAAATTAATTAACTAATTAATTCCTTTAATACTTTCACACATACATGATAGTTCTGCTGTTAGACTGACATATCCAAAGACATAGGGACCAACTTCTACCTCCCCTTTTGCTATCCTAGCTTGGATTCAGTTCTTCAAGATCCTGCTGAGGACTCTGGATTTGAGTCTGTGAAGCACTTAAGAAAATGACTAGTTTAAGACATCAGAGATCACATTTAAGTCCATGGATCTGTTTATATGAATTTTAAGAAAGCTGCAGCTAGGATTTTGGTCAGTGTGTTCTGTATTTTGAATGGTCAAACTTGTCACTTCTAGTGTTCCGTGGTAAAAAAAATTCTTAACTCTCAGTTTATGGGAGTTATTTTTATGCTAAAAGTAATTTCCATTTCTAAGAACTTCCCGAAATTTTGAAGTTCTCAAGAATATTCAAAAAATGGCACAGTCCAGACTAGTTCTGTGTTGTTGGTTGGTTTTTTTTCCTGCAGAACCAGGCTAATGGAAGAGAAGATACTAATGTAAAGCTAGTTGAATCTCTTAATGCCTTATCTACTCCCACTTCTGCTCTTCATTCTGTGTGAGCCCTTTCCACCCAAATGAATTACATACAATAATTTTGGGTGTTATATCAAACAGATAGGCACCATAATAATGTATTTCAGTTAGGAAGAGCTACTTGGGAGAAATTGGTTTTGCTATACACATGATGTGAGACAATCAATAGTGCTTTAGTCTGACAAGCACTGTCAATATCCATTGTCACAGTTCACAAAGTCATTAATGGATAGTTCTTCAAAAACCAATGCTTTCAAGACATTAGAAGTGTTCAGATATACTGTACCTGGCAGGAATTAATAATAGGTAAACTCTTGGGATTATGTGTAAGTGTTTTGTAAATTAAGATTGAAATAGAAGTCACTGGAAGGAATGTGAGGTCATCTTATATGGAGTTACAAAATCCTGCCAATAAAATAGGGAGCTGCTTAGAACATATTAAAACATTTTACTTTTTGAATCATTCAGGCTCTGCCCAGAACATCACATCCAGGAAAAAAAACAGTCTGCTAGAAACATATTGTCTAGGTGTATGACTAAATTCACAGTAAGTAATGGCATAACATTTTTGATCCTTGCCCTGAAAAGGTTAGAGGCTTTCCTCATTCTTTTAGTTGTGGCCAGACCATAGCCCTCTAGAAAGGCTTTTGTAACTTCACTTTGCAACTCTGTTAGCCACTGCTTAATCCTTCCTAAATTATGTTTGTTCTCATTGCATCATATATACAACTGACTGCATTAAGTTACAGCAAACAATTCTTCATCTGTACATCTCAAAACTTTCCATTGACTCTGGTGCTGCTGTTTCTACAGAACTGTGATTTGGAGGTAATGCAGTAATTCTTTCCTTCCACCTGTCATCTTGTGTAAAAGCTCTTGTACAGCCTTTACTTTGTGGTTTTTGCATGATGCTCCTGTTTATAATGTGTCATTAGAAATATAAAGGTTAGATTTGTGGCATTGAATAACTATTCACAGTATTTCTATAAATCCTATAAAAAGGCAGGTCAGTTTTATCTTGATGTAATTTTTTTTGCAGGGATTTTAATCTATAGTTCTCCTTCCTAATCCAGCTGATGTTAAGTCAGTGCTATCTAATGTAAGAGCCAAGGATGTGTTTGTTCTTTCTTTTATGCCTAATGATGTGTTCATACTGTTTTCCTTTTGCACCCAATCTGTATTACACTTCCCTAATGTGATGAACTGTTGTGATTTAATATAGCTGAATGCTAAAGTCATTTATCTGAGGAAAAGATCTTGCAATTTTTTTTTCATGTGTCCATCAATATCTTTCCCCCCTGTGGAATAAATACACTAAGAAAGTGATCAAAGTAATCAGAAATTATTTTCTAGACCTGAGGGTCTGACTTTTGTTTCCACCCAAAGGTGGAAGTCATCCAGTATCCAGGTTATATCTTTGCTGCTGGATTGAAGTGTCCTTGCAGCCACTTGCACTGGCAGAAGAAATTTAGCATAATATTGACCTCTGTTGGGTTCCCCTTTACTTGTACTTTAAAAGGCCCTGGCCCAACAAAAGCAAGCATGTGCCTTCTTCTGTCTCAGAAGCTCTTGGTGCAATATAAGAAATACTTGATTGAGGAGTCTGTGCAATACTTCTGTGTTTATTTTGAAGAATTTATGTGGTTATGGCAGTGTATCATCAGAAATTGAGGGTAAGTTTATTCGGTACAAAGAATAAAATAGCACATCAATGCAGTTTATGCCAGGGAACAAGCAGTAGATTTTATTTCATATTGTTTTATACTTAGATCCTTAAGTGTCCTGTTTTACTTGTGTATGGAACTGCTCTCTACTTTTCATGTTTCTTGAATCCTCCTCTCCTTCATGGAGGATCCTCCTGGCCAAATCCAGAACCTGAATCCATTCAATACGGAAGTACTTAAAAAAATATTGTGGATTTTGAGTTTTGTAACTACATTTTTTTCTCTTGAAAGTAATATTTCATCCTCTTTGTATTTCCAAATGTAATTACAAAGTCATTTTTATGTTGGGTATCATGAGAAGAATAGTTTAGCAAGAGAAGAAACATTTCCAAATGAGATCCCAAAAAGAATATGACTGGCTAAGCTTGGTTTTGGCACATGTTGCCTGAACCCTTGAATTTCTGGGAGGCTTGCAGTTTCCTTCTGGAAACTCACATATGTTTAATAGAATAAAATAAGAAATTAATCAAAATTAGCTTTGTTGCTGTCTTGAGCTATGAGCTAGACAGTTCAACACAGAACATGCAAAAGTATCCATGACAATAATTATTCCTACCTCTAGATGTAGTTTTAACACCATAATCTGTTTCAGGTGTAAAACTTCCAGCTGGGTTAATACATTATATACATGGAAATCTTTGTTGTCAAATCATAGTTGCCTTCTCCAACCATTCACAGTATCACCACGTTCACTTCAGCTAAAATATCTGGTGCATACTTAGAGTTAAGCATGTAGTTCCAGTGGCCATAAAAATGCTTCAGAATCCTGAAGAATGGGAAGTGTAGTGGGCATCTTAATTGACTTAGAGATGTTTTCACTCCTGCATCATCTTCACTGGGGAAGCCTCACTATAAGTCAGGAAGAAGAAAACCTAAATATGAATCGCTATGGACAGAATGACCCAAAGCAACAAGAGAGTCCCCAAACGAAATACAATTCACTTCACTGTTTCAAAGTACCACTAAGATGCAGAATTAGAAACATCCATTTGTTGTTCTTTTTATAGCACAGCCAAGCGACTTGGAATTTTAGCTTGTCCCTGCCAACGATTGCTCAATTTTGAACAAAAAGTCCTCCACTATAATGTTAAAAAAGCCAACCATCAATTGAATGCTAATCTTTATATTCTATGATACATCACTCCAAGAATGCTACCATTAAAAAAATGTGAATTCTATTTTTCATAAGTGATGGATTATTGTACCAAGCTGTGTATTTTCCAGTAAAGTGTCCTTTTATTTGTCCTGTGTGATTACTAGTTTGTGGAAGTATGTGTGGGGTCATTTTAGTGCTGTGGGAAAATGGAGCACTCTCCTGTTAAAATCAGTAGTGAAATCAGAAGCAAACTATGCTCTGATCATCACAAGCATGTGTTTAAATATTGCTTTCCTTAATTGGCCATGTTCTATTTACTTAAAATGAACAATTTGGCAAGTTTTTCTTCCTTGACAACAGCAACGCGTAAACCATTTTATAAGTTTGGCTGTTAAAATCAGATTTGTAATGTAAACCACAATATTCCAGGGTCGTTACTGTTGCTTAACCAGTTATTTTAGCTTGCTATTGTTTTATAATTGAGCACCTTTAAATATTCTGGTACTGTTCATAATTTATGCCAAACTTCTTGCTACAAAAAAGCCCAATAATATCCATTTTCATTTTCTTTTTGCTGTCTTTCTCTTCCCTTGGTTTCCCTCTACAAAGATCACTGCACTACAGGGGAGGTTCAACCTGGATGAGGAGATCAGGGAATATTTCAGTAACTGCAGCTAAACTATTGAGGGCACTACTTAGAAACTTTGTTGGAGGGACAGTGGACCAACTCCTGCAAGTTCAACTGGTGGAGAATGGTGATTTGCTGGGTTGATTGATTGATTTTTATCTATTTATCTATTTTCAATTGAAGATGGAAGGCTTTTCCTTCCTCAGAAAGTAAAAGCCACCCCTCTGTCAGCTGGCAGTCCTTGCCAGGGAAGGCTATACAGCTCTGGCTGCCCCATCTTCCTGCTCAGCTTTTGGGGGAATGGGCAGGGTGAATGAGCCCAAAACATAGATAAGAGTTATTCAAAGGTGATGAGGCTCCAATGGTTTGTTAGAAAACTTTAAAAATCTGTGCCTTCAGGGAAACCTTTGGAGAAAGTCTTCCCATGGAATCACTTCTCCTTCTAGAGCACCCAGCCTCCAGTGCTGAGATTCTCCTTCCTATTCACACTGCCTATTTTGAGAGCTATGATGGTGCCCTGTAAGCACCTCAGCAGAGAAGAAGTTAAATTTATGCCTTTGAAACTTCCTCCAGGGGATTTTCTGCAGCTGGGTTCTGTGTCTTTTTGACACAGAGCAGGAATAAATTGAGCTCAAAATGTTTCTCAACTTGGTAAATGCTTAAATACAATAAAATCATTAGGACGGGAATACTTTTCTTTCCATAAATGAATGCATCTTGCACACATTTCATGGCAGATAGCCATGTTTTCTATAACTACGTTAAATATATATATATAACGCTTAATCCATCTTGGCAAGAGAATTCAGTCCTTCGCTAGTGGTGTAACCATCCATCCTTTCTCCTAACAAGTAGTGTATAGCTAATAGTGCATAGCACACTTTGCGTCCAGAGTTTCCTTTGAAGAACCATCCGTGTGAAACTGGTGGGATTCGTGAACATTTCATGAGTAAACTGGTCACCATCCAAATGCTTATGGGCAATAAATAATACAACTCTGTGAATACCCAGCACAGTGAACTCATCATGTTTATTCACAAATGTATTAAATCAGATGTTCTGTAGTATCCAACCAGCCACAATGCTGACCTGCCACATCATTTTACTAGGGTAGCTGTGGCTATTATTTTCTAAGGGTATTTGAGCAAACTACTATTAGTTTAAAGATATAATTTCACTGAGGCTTATTCTTTTTATTTCCTTTAGTTTTCAGACTGAACTACAGTGCCTCTGACACAAATGACAGAAACCGAGTTAAAAGCAGATTAAAGAAGTTCATCTCCCGAAGACCCTCCTTGAAAACGTTGCAAGAAAAAGGACTTATTAAAGGTGTGTTCACTCTTATATTTTTTTGGAGTAAAAAGGTAAAAATTCACAAATTAATTTTTCATTCTCAGTTAAATGTGTGAGTGCATTGGACAAATATTTCTTAGACATGGTTTTGTTGCTGTATCTCGTAAAACTTACACTGCTGAACTGTAAAGAAAGAAATCAGTGTATGGTTATATTTGTCTCTGTGCCATCTGACTGCTGCTTCAACATTTCTGCTTTGGTGTCCAGGTGGTAGAAACCCCTCCATTTAACAGGCACTCACCACCACATTACAAAGCAGCATGCTGCTCAACTCCATTTCTTTTTAAGAGAAGAATAATTATATAGTTCAATATTTTCAAATCCAAAATAGGAACTTCAGATGCTGTGCTGACTGGTTTGTTTTCTGGGGCAGACTGGAATAGTTTCTGCTGTCTTCTCTCATTATTTTTCTCACTCGCCAACAAAATACATTTTTAACAATTTAAAATACATGTCAGTGAATAATAAATACTTTGACTTTTTTCTACTCCAGTTTCTTGCTCAGCTGGTCAGCCATCATTTTCACATATCCTTAAAAATGGTTTCATTGATAAAATGTGTTTGTTAGTTTGTCCAAGGAGCAAGCGTTTTGCAAAGAAGGTGGCAGTTAACTTGAAGGCAGTAGCATTCTGACCACTAATAATCGAGCAAAGCCATGTTTTAAAATATTGTCTGGAATAATGCTTTAAAAATTTACGCACTCCCAAATTATTATGTGTGAAACCCACAACTGCACATGCAAATTGACTAGAAGGAGGCATTTTGCCAGCAGCCCCTGTCAGTCTCTGGAGTGTGAGTTTTCCAGTGGTGTGTCAAAAATGGCAAGGGGTGTTGCTGGTGTGTATTAAACTTGTCTGTCCTGAGCCAAGAGATTGACCCCAGCCAGCAAAGCTAAAGCAGTGACGGGAGTTAGAGACCAGCTGGGCCCATGTCTGAAGAGTAGATTTTATTAATTAAGTTCTTATGTTTTAGATGCATGCAGAAATGTTCAGTGCAATGTTGCTTACCGTAAGGAAGTCTTCATTATATGAAGTCATTATGTGCCTTAGTGATGGGCTTCTGCTTCTAACTGCCACAGACACTTTAAAAATATGTCACTTATACATAAATGCATGTGTGTGAGGTGTACACACTCACACATCATACTTCCAGGATCTGTCCTTACACATTCATAGTATCTGATTTCAACCCATTGGAGGGGTTTGCCTCTTTGAAGTACTCTGTGGGTTGAGGGTGGGATTTGAATGCATCCTATTAGTTTGTTTCAGTTATTACAGTAATAGAGGAGTGATTTATAGTCTTTTAATTTCTGGATTTAAGGAGGGTTTTTTTTTAGTTTAATAAAGTGTGGCTGATGAACCTCCTGTGGTGTTACATAGGGATCAGATGTGATCCCTGCTAACAAATCCAGATTCATTAGCATAACTCAAATCCAGCCCCTAATATATCTCTCTAGGAAAGCCAGATGCATTTGGTTTTGGCTACAGTTTCTTTAAGCTCTTGATTCATAAACATAACTTGGTTCTACCTGGGATACCCTTCCATAGGTAACAAAGATGCATGATTTGTGACACAGTAATTCAGAATGCATACCCAGCGTGGTTTTATTACCAAACTAATGTTACCATGAAGAAAACATGTTAGTTATCTACCATGAAGTTTCATTAGGATTAGGTTTTGGCCATGCAAATGAGGCAGGATTCGTTAGCACGGCTTAATTCCAATCTACAGTAAGTCTATGTGAAATGCTTATTTGATAAGGTTCCTTCATTGTCTTCACCAGAATTTATCCCGTAATCTGTTAAAATGTTATGAAAATGCAGTTGCAGTGTTTATACAGAGACCACTTTTAAGTGTTAATTTTTAGGCTCACATTTGAATACTCTTAACTCACAAAATGCCACCATCCAGATTAAAAATTAAACGCTTGCCAAATTTTGTATTTTAGGATACATCTATTTATTTTCCTAAAGGTAACTTCAATGGTTGCAAAAAAACCCCTCCAAACTATTTATTTGCTCATTTCTTAAGGGGAAAAAAACCAAAACTTAACCAATTTTTACAAGAAAAAATTCCTCCAGCTCTGAGAACATGCATGCTAACTTTTCTCCCACAGGGAAATACTTCTGTCAGGATTGCAAATCCCTTAAAATAGAGGCTTGTAATAAAAGTGTGTCTAAAGCCTTGCAGGACATTTTGGTACCGAATTTCTGACAAAGAGCTGTTCTGTGTGCTGGTGAAGAACTGATATAAATATCTGTGAAGCGTGTGGTGTTAATTACCCCAATGCAGTGGCACTGTAGGTGCTGTGAAAACCTTCACTTTTCATCAAGTGCTATTCATATTTGCCAGGGGCACTATAAAGCTCTCAAATCTATATTGATTTTTTACATTGTATGTCACACTGGAACCAAAACTCCAATAAATTTAACACGTAAATTATAGTCATGAGTAAATACATTTTAAGGTGGTAAGTTCACTTAAACACAGTTCTGTGCTCTGTTAGTCACTGATGTGTACACACTTGGCCAGAAGACTCAGCAAGTTTCTCTGCATTAACCAAATTTGGGAATGCAGGCTTCAAAATTAAATAGCAGTTTGATCTCCTGGGGTACTTTGTTCTGCCAAAACTGTTATCAGAAAATCTAGAAATTCTGTGATTGTCAGTTAACTCTTAACTAAACTTCATTTAAGTAGGATGCAGCAAATATCCACGCAGTAAATAAAGTTGGTAGTTAACAAATGAGAAGAATAAGAAGCAGGAGGATAATAATCAGACAAGGGAAGGTAGCAGACCCAAGTGCAAATGTTAGTTGCATGTTGATCTGAAAATGGAGACGCGCTGATGCTGCACATGACAAGCAGTTATTTTTGTCATTGCTGTCCCATTTGCTTTCTAGTCCTTTGCGTAAAAGAAGCCAGAATGGGAACAGCACATTGGCTCCATTCATTGTGATGAGCTGGTGACTGGGGCTTTCCATGCTCCAGGGAGAGCTCTAATGAAGATCGTCAGTCCTTCTCCTTTCACCTGGCTCATGCTTACACAAAGTATCTTTGGTCTAGAAGCACTTGGAGTAGTTTTTTGGGATGATATGCACCCCAGTATTTTTGTGTGATATACACGTGACCATCTGCAGACTTGTGTCTCTACAGCCACAAGTCACACAAAAGCTACAAACAGTAAATAAGAGGCATGTTCTATGTCTGCCTTTATAACAGTGTTATTCTGAGAATAACTGTGTCCAAATTTATATGCTAGGGCAGGGGTCCTCAGTTCCTCAGGACTGAAATATTCTCAGAATTTACAGAATCTGCACTAATATGCTAGAAAAATAATGTATAAATCTCCCCTTTTAAAACGACTTTATAGTCCATAATTGAACTTTGATCTTTATGTTTGAGCTTTGTCATGATTTAATATTACCCAAAATGAATTGCCAACCTTCAACTTGATATTGGCCTGTTAACTTCCTCATTTCTGAGCCTTTCTAGTCCACCAAAAAAAACCCCCCAAGAAGCTTCAGTGAAATTGTGACTTTAAAGCTATGGTGGCTGTGCTGGTAATAGACTATCACAAAATACACTTTCAGTAAATGGAGAAAAGCATGAGTAACAAATTAGCATAAATGACACTGTGGGAAATGAGGAAAATGCAGTTATGCAGTTGGCAAGAAATTAATCTAGTTTTTTGGGGGTGGATTTCTTTCCCCAAAAAGTGAGACACCAAAGGAGCGTCCTTGAATTTATTGCATGAGTTAAGGCAAAAACCAAAACAGCATAAAAATTGGAATGGTTACAAGTGTTTCAAGATGAAAATAAAAGCCACTCAATTGCTAGTGAAAGGAACTAGCTGTGATTTGGCTTGATAGCCTATAGGACAGGGCTCAACATATGTTGGTAGTTGTGCAGATAGCAACACAGAGATCACCAACCATTTCATTTCTAGAGAAGAGAAAAGTCTTTATTGTCTCCGATGTCTCAGTGGATCTTTGAGTACTGCAATGTAGTGAGTGGAACACCCATGAGAATTAAAAAAAAAAGTTAAGCTCTACCTTTGGTGTGTTCAGTAAGTCTTCTGGGATCTGCAGGAATGTAGCAAGTGATCTGGTGCCCATAAAAACTTAGGGAGTGTTAGGAAGTGTTTCCTTTGACTTGCAGGGACACTGGCTCACAAGTATACTTCTTTGTCTCTTTAACCACCAAAGGGACTTTTGCAAGTACCTTTCCCAAAGCCTGTGGAGAGCCAAACACTGGACAAAGTGATTTTTTTTTTTTTACATGATGGCCATAAACCATTCAGAGAATTTTTAAACAGCTTTTTGGAGACCTGTTTTGAGGAGTACAGCAAACTCTCAAAATGAGTTCTTGTCCCCAGTAAAACACCATCATTTCTTTCAAGAGACCAGTGTCTGCAGTCCTCTTTATTTTCCTTTTTTCTGAGCATGTGAAACAAATCTGGTAGCTCATATGCCACTTAACAGTAACTATTCACAAATGTAATTTTATTTATTTATTTATTTATTTTCAAATTGATGACCACCACAGATCAACGATACATAGTAAATCTCCACTTTAAAAGGACTGGCAAGATTCCCAGCTTGCATAAATCAAGCAAGTTCCATTGACAACCTCACTGACTTCAGTCAGCTGAGGACCTGGCCCACTTACTGTAAAAGCTCTGTGGCATTATTTGGAGCCCCAGACTGGGATCAGCATCATTTTCATGTCTGACTTAATATGTCTGACCCTACAGATTGAGCAGCTAGAAGAAGTCACCTTTCACAATATGGCCCTTTCCAGCCACATCATTTCCCTCTTCAAAAAATTCATGGTTGTGATGCTTACTGTTCTATCTCTCTCTCTGCACATTCCTCTCTTTTTTTGACTTTTCCTTCTCTTCCTCCCTTTTCCCTCCCAGCATTCAAACAGATACAAAGAAAACCAGCAACTTAGATGTCAGAGCAAAGCCCTGGTAGTTCAGCAGTTCAAATCCAGATATGATAGAGTTAACTTTGCTCCTGGATGGCACTGAATTACACAATTCACATTTCTAAAAAATTGGGTGTTACTCCATTATACCTTCTCCTCTCATGCCAGAATTTGAGCTTTTCCCTTCCCTGTTCTTTTTAATAAAAAACATTGTAGAATTAGTTCCTTCCAAGTGTGGCCGCATCTCATCCCTGTACACCAAAAACAGTTAAACAATGACATTCTCAGTGAGGATGTGGCTTTAGTGACTTTGTTTTAATTGTTTCTTTTCCAGAAGTATTGTCTCCCATAGACTAGATTTCTGCAGCTCAGAATTAGTGGCTTTGCTGCAGCCTGCGAGAGCTACTCCAAAAAAAAAGTAGCTCTGTCAGGCTGGGGGAAAACTTGAAGCTCACCAGAACAAGCAATTCATTGCAGCTGTAATTGTCATTTTATATTATACAACTTGCAAATGTCCATTCCCTCCTCCTCTGGTGTCTCATTTTATAACCATGTGCAAAGCTGTCACCCCCCCCCCATCTTAAATAGAAAGTTTAACGTGCAGATATCAGGGATGTGTAATGTAAACCATACCCCCAAACATATTATGAATATATTGCTCTTCTTAAAAATGCTTGTTGGTTTTTCATACAACAGTATTGACTAACTGTCTGTGTTTGATGTATGGTTTACCAGCCTGATGTAGACTTATGGTTAGAGCTTAACTTGTTAGTTCTGCTTTTGCAGCCAATTCAGAATAACTACAGATGCCCCAAGATATTAAAATTGACTGCTCAAATGGACTCAGTGTGGGAGTTTCATTGGTTTTAAATTGATAACAGCTGAAAGAGTGAATGATTAAAGCTGTATATGGGCATAATATGCAGCTCCTTTGTACAAGCTCTTGTGAACAGAATCCACTGTATGGGAATTGCCTTTGTTCTAATAAAAGATATTTCTGAACAATTGTTAGCTGAAATTTTTAAATGATGAAACAAGAGCTTTTCAGGAGCCTATAGAGGAAATAATTCCTGAGAAACTGGAATAACTCTGAGAAGATAAAGTGGATTTCTATTCAGAAGGGAGCATTTAAAGTTAAGTAGCATTCCATAAGGTGGTAATCGTGTCTATTTCCCAGGCATTTGAGTTAAATAAGCTGGATAGGAAACATAAACTGTCATAACAGGAGGTTAGGAGTGTTGTGTACTTCTTTTTCTTTTTTTTTTTCCAAGTAATGAAAAATGAAGTTTTGAAGGGCCATATTAGAAATAAATCAAATAAGGGCTTTTTGCTTCTTTTATCCCTTTGGGAGCCATTCTTACTTTTTGAAAAAAAAAAAAAAAAAAAAAAAGTTCTGCAGAGCTTCCTCTTAAACTAGTTGTAAAATATATATATAGACACCTATAAAGGAATAAGAAAATAATATTTTTATCTTAGTTACACATAAATCTTGTCTACAAAAGTTAATAACTTGCCATTCTTGTAATTCCTTGTTTTGAAAATTCTGCACAAACAAGTCTTAACTGAGTTTTCCTCAACTATCCCGGTGACCCCCATGAGTGTAAATATGGCAATGTAAGGACTGCCATTCCCATGTTTACATACAGAAACAGATCCAGCAAAAAAAATCAATTGACTAGAGAGTCACAGAGTTTGTGGTTCAGGAGTACCCAGAATTCAGAGTATCTGGATGACTCATGAGCTCGTGTACATATAAATACTCATGAATTTCTGGAAGGAGAAAAAGAAAATCCAAAGCAGTTTGTGCCATAGATTTACCATATTCTCTTTTGAAGCCCAGGAACTGGTAATGCTGATTTGCTGCCTCTTCCATTCAAGAAAACAATCCTGAGTGCCTATTTTCAAAGGAAAAGGTGTTTTAAAGCTTAATTGCAGGATGTGACTATAACCATATACAGACAGGTACATAAAATGAGGTTGAACATTTTGCAGAAGTTACAGAATCTGCATCCAGAGAGGAAATAATGAACTAGGTAAAAATTGCAAAACAGTTTCCAGACTTTTCAGAATTTCTTCCCAG
>NW_009953200.1:1136824-1199941 GCF_000747805.2 Chaetura pelagica | reverse complement strand
CCAGTAATGCCAAGTATTCCTCATTCATACCACTGATTCTAAGAGTAACTGCAAAATCATCCTGGAAGTTGGTTAAAAAGTGGTTATACTAGAGAAAAGGAGCTGCTGAACACCCATGCATTATTTTTTTTTCAGTTTTTCAAGTATTGCCCTCTAAACACCATCCAGTTCTTTGCTTGTTTTGCTTTTGAAATTGTTTACAAACAATTTTTTACTTCTTTTTAATACTATTTACATTGGAGACCATTCTGTATTATGCAAAGAATTTGACAGGTCTTTGCTAAAATTTTAAGAAACAATTAAAATGTCAAAAAGAGGAAGTGCTAGTAATTTTTAATCATAAATCTCTGTATATATGTAATTACCACTGAAGGCAGCTATAAATGTTTTATGAAGAAAATGTAACCAGACTGTGCTTTGTCAGAAGCATAACCCCAAAACATGTGACAGGCTGTTCACTAGTGCTTAATGCCACACATGCACACAACCTTCTTCAGCGTGGTTCTGTGTTACCCATCCTCCATTCTTCAGCTCTACTGCAGGTGAAACTCCAACCTATTTCAGACCAGGCTTTGGTGTACTCTACCAGTCTGCAGATCACATGCTTTGGGAGGGGCTGGGATAAACTTCCCTGATACATATTAGGAAGTCCAAGCCATGCCATGCACCCCACCTTGTTTCCCTGGTTGTTCCCTACTTTGGGGTATTAGCAAAGGCGACCGTGGTGCTCTTGAAACCTAAGCTCAGTAAGAAATAGTAGTGATGAATGACAGGAATGCAAAGCCCCTGGCAAAGCAGAAAATTTTATATTAGTGAGAAAAAGACACACTGCTTGGAGGAAGAAGAGTAAAATGATTATGGTGGACGATGGTGGGAATGAGTATGGACAAATATCCAGTGCCATGGGAGCTGTAGAGGACAGCAGGAGCTTCTGCTGTTCTGCAAGTGAGCGTGTGTGTTGGGTTTGCTCTTCACAGCCTGAGCTTATACTAGCACCCCTCAGCTATCTGTACACAAATTTTCAAAGCCTCTACACCAAACCCCAAAATGTAGTACTCTGTTGGAATGCTGTATGGAGACTGTCTCCTTGGATAAATGATGATAGTACACTCTTATTGTTTGAACATTTAACTGGCTCCTATCGAGTAGTTTCTTTCATCTGTTTGATTCATTTTGATTCTAGCTGACAACATCTCCATTACTGATTGTTCTTTTCATAATTTCTCAAACATATAGAGTGGAAATGAGGTGGAGGAAGCTAGTTAATAATCTGATGAGTTTAACCTGCTTATATAAATATGTTTTAAGATCAATGTTCAGAGTTGCTCAAAACTTTAAAATCTTAAAAATGTAAAGGTAGCATTATCTCCTTAAATGATTATTCATCAAAGAAACAATACAAACCACAAGTTGAACAGTGTAAGATGCAATCTCAACCAAAGATATCTAGTATGTTCTGTTTTATTAAAGAGGTAATATGGTAACAATAAAAACCTCTTTTGAAGATGACATTGATTTGTACTAAGTTCTAATGATGCAAAGCAATGAAGTCCTTGCATCCCTATGGTTCTCTATGGCAAGAGTGGAATTCCATATGCATGGAAGAAACAGGCTTCAAGGTTGCACCATCAGTTAGTATCATGCAAGGTTTTGGATTCAACACAATATGGAGCTGTATCTCCAGAAAGGCCTTCCCTTTTTTTTTACAGCAGGTCCAAGCAAACCCCAGAGACATCCAAGTGTTGTAAAGGTCTAGGTATAAATGGCAATTTAAACTTGAGCCCAGGAGATGTGTCTGGGTCCTGTGGGCAGCAGATATCGAGAGGTTTGGTTCTGTGACAGAAGTTAACAATCACTAGAACTCAGAAAGGATTTATTTCCAACTTTGTCTGTCCATCTTTGATAGTTGAGATTTTAAGAAATGTTAAAAACTCAGAAGAGAGAAAAATCCCACTAATAATAATTTAGTTTAATGTATTTTCCTCTTTTTTTTTTTTTTTTCTTTTTCTTTTTTTTTTTCCCAAAATGTAGATCAAATTTTTGGCTCCCATTTGCACTTGGTTTGTGAGCATGAGAAATCTACAGTTCCCCAGTTCGTAAGACTGTGTATAGAGGCTGTTGAAAAAAGAGGTGAGTAATATTTAACACTATTTTTTTTTCTCTATTAGTAATCAAACCTTTAACCTGGTAACTCTGAATTGCCAGGGTAGGCAGGCAGTGCAATTTATAATATAGTTATGGACAGAATTATATCCCATTCTGTATCTTCATTTTCGTTACTTGATAAGACACTAATAGAACCCATTTCTGCTGATTATTCCTTATATTTTGCTTGACATGTTGTTGTTTTGGCCTTTCTCTGGGTAAGCAAACACTAAACATCAATAAAATGTCAGCAACTTTCATTCTGAACTCTCTGGTGAGCATCATGCCAATACTTTTTCCTAAGTCCTGAAGTGTATTCAACCAAAATAAATCTTATTCCAGTGTAACCACATTTATTTTTTTAATGCGCGTAGGTGTCTAATTTCTAGTGTTATTTTAAAACCCCATAATATCGTAAGAACCCTGCGATGAGTATTCATCCTCATTAAAAGTTTTTGATTAATTTAATAAGAAGGATTTTCATGGTATAAAAAGATGTGCTTAACACCGTTGCCTGCCTTCCTTTCTTCAGAGTGTATCTTCTCTCATTGAAGGTCATTTTCTTTGGAAGGTACATGCGGTAGATGCAGAATCTTAAAATGTATTGTATAAAAATGTGAGGCTTCATCACCATCTGTTACAAGTTTACAACTTGTTCCAGGGATCTGGGGAAACATATATCTTGCAAAAGATAGAAAATTTATTTTCAGAATAAGGCTGGGTGAACCCATTGTCACTGCCATATACTGGAATCTCAGAACAAGAGAAGCAATGAAAAATAAAAAGATACTTAGACTGTTAACCACAAAGGAAAAAGCTATTTTAATTCCATCGTTGTTACCTGGTTTTATAGTGAAAGGTGCAATAAAACTACCCTGGAGTTTCAAACTCTGGGAAAATCATGTTTTAATTATACAGCAAAGAGAGTGCTGGGATATTATTATTCCCAGAATGATTGGCAGGAAGTCAGAGACTAACAACCTGGAGATCGTTCAGTAGGGGGAGATAGCAGCATTGGTTTTTTTGGAGGAAGGCTGGAGGCTGGATAAAGAAAGAGACAAAGAAAGGGGAGAAATGTGTGAAGTGGCTATTAATAGATGAGGAATTGTGAGGAGAAATTCAGGACATGAAAAGGAAAGGCAGCGATTAGATTACAGAAATGCCACGCCATGAGGGACGTGTCTAATTGACTGTTCAGCTCCCATCTTAGCACAGGTCCTCCAGAAGATGCACTAGATATTTCCTAGATGTTTTGTGGTATCTGACCACTCCTCCAGGAGAAGTGAGGCCAGAGGACTCTGAATCATAATAGAAAAATCCAAGAAGCCTAATTGGATGTTTATTGTCTGTGTGATTATCAGGGAAATGTTCACGGAAGAAAATTAAAATATCACTCTATTTCTTCAGAGGAGTTCATCCTTCTGAGCATTAGATTATTGTTCTTGTGCTTTGTTCAAACTTGCTCTCACTTAGAGAAGTCTACCCCTTTTAGTTAGTCTAACATGTAAATAAAAGCTAATCATGTGGCATGAGATAAAAATTTCATTTTATCACTGTATTTATGAGTTTATATTAGATATACAGTTTTTTCTGTTCTTATTTTCTTGGATTAAAATGCTTGCATTTACTCACATTCTATTTACTCAAAGTGTTGTTTTTACTAAGTTTTGGCATAAACTATCTCAGGACAGCAGTAATTTATGTGAAGCTAAGTCCAATGTTTATGCAAGCTTCTGATGACATTTTATACCGGGGTTGGTATTAGGAAGCAGTATGTGGAGGTGCCAAGTCTCCCGGCATGGCTGAGACTCAACAGATCTGAAGCCCTCCTCTTAATGGCCAGATATGCCTCCAGCCAAGATACTCAACTGCAGAGTCATGGGAAATACTTATGTACCAATTATGAGAAAGGCACATTTAATGAAAACTGTATGTTTACTTTCATAGTCTTAGTAAGATGGCCTAGATACTCAGTACAGCTGGCATATTGGCTGTTGTAGAAAAGCTTTCTTTCCTATTTAGAAAATATATCATCTACATACTGTAACTGTACCAAAAAAATGTTATTTGCATGCTTCGTTTAAGATAAAGGATTATTAGGAAAAAATACCTTAGGAGACTAACCCTAAATGTCACTTGCAAAACATTCGTACTTTGCTGAACGGTTCTGTTCTTGTTTATCAGCTCATGGCTTTAATTATAGTTTACCTACTGGTTTTCTATTTGTTTTTCTGATTTTTAAAACGTTGCCACCCTGCACAGAAAGCAAGTCTAGCAGTGGTCTGAATAAACCGTATTAATTAGTACATTTTCCTGCGTAGGGGAGGTTACATACAATAGCCAAGTGTAGCAATATTCTCCCACAGATGAAAAATGTACAGGGTGTCTTTAACTGTTGGCACAATTTCCTGGTTAGTTACATTGTTGTAAATTTAATGTCTACATTGAAATCAGAGGAATTATTCTGAAATTGTTTTGCTCCAACTTAGATCAGATTTTGGTCATTTCTCCCCTAGGCTACTGTTGCTTTTTTACCATTACAGGACAGAGGTGCTTTATAAGGTCTGGTCTAAGACTTCTTACACCATAATCCATATTTATCTATCTGACAAGGCTTCATTTGTTCAAGAGAGAATTCCCTTTTTTTTCAGCATCTTTTGGTATTTTTAGTTATTGAAAAGGGACTGGGAAGCAGAAGGTCTTTCTGCATTTATTCAGCCATCTTGCAGAGCTACTAGTGGAGTTTCATAAAGACAGTCAATAATAATGTGCCTGTTCTTGTAAACTTGTGAGGCAATTGTCACTTTTTTTTTTTTTTTTTAAAAAAAGCAAGCTCATTTTTTCCCTTCATTCTTCTGGTATTATTTATTCATTCATAATTTTGGACAAACTTCTTGTTCTGTGTATTTAGCTATACAGTCTGTGCCAGTAGGCAAGGAGCTTTGCACCCTTGGTATCTAATGAAATATCCAAAGTGGAAAAAACCCTCCCACATATGTGGGACATGGTGAGGAGAGAAAATAATTCTGTAGAGTGCAATGCTCAGATTGAAAAAAATAGTCAGTATTCAAAGACTTTCAGCATTTCTTCAATTTCTGCTTTTTCAAGGACTTTGAGAGAAAGCTTTTCATGAACAGCGTTATTCTTGTTTTTTCTCACTGGACTTTTACTTTGTCATCAGCATCTACCGTGGATGTATTGTGTCTCTTTCTGCTGAGTTGCCTTTTTCAATGTTTTCCACACTTTTTCTCCTCCCCAGAACATGTCTAATAGGTAGCCCCAATCCTGAGCTGAGTGATGCAGCAAGGAAAGCCTAGGACAATCCTCTCAGAGTACTCTAACTCACATGCTGTACACTCCTGCCAAGGGTGGGGCCCATTGCAAGATTTTTGGTGTTTCTAGGCCAGATATTATTTCCAGTCACTTCTTGAGTCACCTATTTATTTTGTTATCCATGACCCTTTAAAAATCCTGGCTGTTTTTTGATTATTTTTTTTTCTTTTAAATATGTGAAAGGCATGAGTAGAACGCATTAAAAAAATAAAAATATATCAGTCTGCATTGTACCTAATCAAAATGCCATCCAGTTCTTCTCAGAGTGATGTTTTATCCTGTGAAAACAGTCTGATGCTAAACTCTTTACTAGAGATGATCATTTGTCTGTGTGTCTAATGACAGAGTAAACGAACACCCCAAGCAGTCAGTGTACAAAACCTATTGAGGGTATCCAGTGTAGTTTTAAGTTTTGTAAAGAAATACAGTACTGAAGCTCCAGGGAAATATAATTTAACTTTCATCTCTCTCTTGAAATGTCCTTCATTTTCTCCCTCTGTTCCCGAACCCAAGTTAGTGTTCTCAAATCAGCTTAAATGACTTGAAAAATGACACTGCAGGCAGCAAAGCTGAAGATTACAGGTACCGTTTCCATTCTAAACTGGACATTGCAGACATTGTTTTCTGTTGCTTTTCTTGGAGCACAGGATGCTCTGACAGGAATGATACACAAAATTACATATTTGATTCAATGCCTAAAAGCCACCCTGGGATCCATAACCTTGCTTAAAGATTTAAGAAAGACCTTTAGTCCAATTCTGAGAAGGTTCTTAGCTTAGAAAACTTTATCTTTCAACTTTACTTCTTAGCAGCTGTTATGTTTTTTTGCAGTCGTTTGTTTGACAGGATCCAGTTATAGGTTCCGATGTCTGTTTAAAGAAACAGGGAGGTTGTTGGCTTTAAAATTCCCTTACTGCTTGTGTGTTCAACATTTTCCCAGGCTTTTCTACATAGTTTGCCAAGTAAAGGGACTGACCTTTTGTAGCAAACACTTTTTCATTTCTAAATGCTCACTTTGATTTTTGTCCCATTTTATGCTCATTCCAAACTGTTTACAACCCACTAAAAATGACTGTGAATTATATGTTTGTGTAATGGATTCCTTTTGTGGTCGGAGTGGAATGTTTACTTTGAACAATTAGTTATCTTTGGGCAGATTATAGTGACCTGAAAAAAGAATGGCTAAAATTATTACAGTACCTTAACTATTTCCTTTTTGTTATCTTCTCTGTTTGTTCAATGCATTATTTACTGGGTTTCATTGCTCTGAGCCCCCAGTGAGCAAATCATGTTAAATAGGATCAGTGACAACAAATCCCTGAGCTCTTGGTTCTTGGGGGTGATCTGCTGGGGTAGGTCTGGGCATGCCAGAGAGACTTCAGAAGTGACCATTATGTTGGGTGTACAATTTGAAGCAGACTTGGTTTGAAAGAAGTTTTTAAGGGTTTGCTTCCTGAAAATGAGATCTCTTTAAAGTGTCTGAAGTTTGACACCCCAAAGCACCTAAAATCAAAAGACACTAATTTCCACAACTGTGACTTGGTTTTTACTTGGTTTTGTGCATTTCAGAAATGCACAAACACAAAGCCTCGTACCACTGAATAAGCAGTGTTTAAGGAAGAAAATATCTTTATGGGCAAAGATAAAGTACCTTATGGGATGCAGTAAAGAAATACATTCATCCCAATGAAGAGAAATGAAGATAAAAATGGTATTTTAAACTACCTCACCTCCCAAATGCCAGGCTGCCCTGTGATAGAAGGTTGTGTCCCTTTCATCAGCTTTATCACTTAATCTAAAAGCTAAAGTGCAGCTAAAAGCACTTTAAAACCTATTTATTAAAAAAAAAAAAAAGAGAGAGAAAGAAAGTGATATTTCATTACCTTCTAAATCATATATTGCTTAAAAGGTAGTCAGTATTCTGGTAGGAAGTTTACATAGAGGAGAGTTCACTTATCTTAAGGAGTTAAGGAAAGAGGAAATGAGTTTTAAAAATATAAAGTAGTGTGAATATATTTATATTACTAGGAAAAGATGAGTTTTTAAATAATTTAATGCTACCTCATTTTCCAGTGGAAGAAAACATTGCAGAATAATTGAAAAAATAATAATATTTCCAAGCACCTCCTAAAGCTGATGACTCCCATGCTGGGATCACTGACTTTGGTGTGGTGTAGTCAGGAGATTCCAGGAGCACAGTAAAGATGGCAGAAGACACGAGGCCTGTGCAGCCAAGATAGGTATTAATAGCCACTATATACAACCTCCAGCAGCTTATATCCCTGTGTGTATTGTAATCCTCCATATTGTTACACGTTGTTCAGTGACTTACTCCTCCAGGGCATATTTAGCTTAAGGAATGTTTTCTTATGCATTTGGTTCTCAAAAATGCTTCGGCCCCATTCCTGAGGACCTGAAGAAGGCAGCTGGAAAGTACAGGGTAGTTTTGCCAGAGTATGCTCACCACCATCTTCAAGCTTCCATTAAAAGCAGAGTGCTCCTGGGCCACTTCCCAGCATGATTAGACCAAACTCATCAGCTGGTGGCATAAAGGATTTGTTCTGGCAAGGTTTCCTTGAGGAAAAGGGAAACCTCAGGAGACCGACCTATCCTGTGCACAGTTTTATAGTTGTGTCTGAGTGCAAGACTATTCTCCAACAGCACTTGGCTCCTGAATAACCACTGACATGTATTTTGTGTTTGCTCTCTATTGTATCTTTTAGCCTATTTCTATCCTAAGAGCACGACACTGTTCATGAGTAGCAGTCTATTTCCTACAAGCTCATTGACTGATTTTCAGTACTTATTCTCCTCTGGAAAGGTGTTTTCCAAACATTTTTGTTTTCCTTCTCCCAAGCCTACACATGCTTCCTTGCTTACTCTGATATAATTTTACATATTGTTTCCAGTGGCTTTAGAATTCAGTGCCCTGAAAGTACAGAGATCATGTTGCTTCACCAAATGATCTGAGCTCCCAGTTCTGCTAATTTTGTACTGTTCATTCTTTCCCACTTTGGGATAATCTATTATGCTTGGATCCAGGCACGCACTAAAAGCTAATACTTCCATGAAGAATGTGCAATTTGTACTGTTTAGCTTGTGATGAGATTCCTGAAGTCTTTTATGATTCTATCTTGTTCCAAGGAAGCTTCTGGTCCCAACATCTATATGCACTGAATTTAAAAAAAGACAAAAACAAACAAAAAAACAACCAAAAAACCCAACAAAAAGCAGATAGGAAAAAAAAATTACACACTCACAAAAATATCCAGCAGTTCAGCAGATAAAGACTTTTTCCAGGGAATTCTAATGGGCTGAAGAAATCTGTTTCTGAGGGCATTGAACTATGTTTACTTTAAAATGGCCAACAAGCATAAACTTAAACGTACAGATGAATGCAGCATAAAACAACAAAGTTCTGAGAAAAGCCCTTGTAAGTTTGTGATTTAAAATGTTTGGGGTTTGTTGTGTTGGTTGTTTCTTTTTCTCCTTTTGAGTAGAAATTAAGAGTGGTTGAATTTAGTGCAAACATGTTGGCAAGCTTTCCTCAACCATCTCTGTCTTCAGGCTCAGGCAATCCTGCTCTAGCCACCTTTCTTAGTGTAAGAGCCAGTTAATAGTGTTGTGCAAGGTCCAAGTCAAAATTGGCTCTGAAGGGTATTCACTTTGGGGCCTCTGTGTCTGCTAGAAAGCCACATTCTGAGTTAGAAAAAAATATCAAGAAGTGTCAACAGGAAACATCACGGAAGGGCATACAAGACAAATTAGAGAAAAGGAGACAACAGCAGGGGGAAGGAAAAAAAAAAAAAAAGGCAGAAAAAGAGCCTTGCAATGACAATGCACAAAAGAGAGAATAAATTTATATTTAAAAAAATCTGAAAGCAGCAAGGGTAAACTAGTTAGAAGAGGAAAAAGCCATGAAAAAGGCAGGCATTTGAACCAGTTGCTGTCTTTGTCATAGTTACCTGATACCTGTTTCATTGATTAATCTGTTCCAGAGAAATGTATCCATTTCTATGAAAAAAACCCGAGGATTTGTATTTTAAGCCCTGCCAGTAACAACAAGCAGACACTCAGTGTGCACCAGAGTAACATTTACAATGCTTGGGCCAAATTCATGCCTTGTGTAATTTTATTGCTTTTACTGGAATTACACCAGAGATGAGTTTGGCCTTTTGCCTTTTTCTAGCATTGTATAATATATCTATTAGTGAACATGTAGAAGGAAACAGGGCATTTTGTCTTCAGAATTTTCCATAAAATCTTTTTCAATAGGCTTAATAAATAAAATAAACCACTTAACCTGTGAAATAAAAAAGAACCAAACAACATTTTCTCGATATTGAAATAATGTTAATATACTTTGTAAATCAAGTAGTTGACATTTGTACAGGCTGAAACAAAATGTCTCAAGAAATTTAAAGCCGGCTGACTGTCTCTGGTGCTTATTCTGTGCCAAAGAGAAAATGAAGGTCCTGACATCCCCCCTGGTCAGAGTCAGACTCAGGGAAGCTCACACATGAGGGTATACCCCTCCCAGCCATGGAAAAGATAAAAAGATAGATACAAAAAATCCTCTTTTTACTTCCTGAACAAACTGAGGATGTGAGGCACTATGCCCTAGTACTGTACACATGCCGTGGCAGACAAGGAGCTGGGAGTATTTCCACTGCAAACCCCATTTAGTCATACTTTACAGTTCAGCCATTTATAGAACACTTTGGGCTAACACTTGACAAAATGAGTCGGCCTAGAGGAGATGTTCACACACACACATACACACAAAGAAAAAAGTTACATCCATTAAGTTCCTTTAGGGGAGAAAAAAAAAAACCCAAAACGTAGTTGTAGTTTCAGATTCTTTCAACATCCTGGGTCTTAAAAATAAAGCTACAGTTTTTAAATAAGATTATGAAGACATGATTCCACAACATAGATTAATTGCTCTTCGAGTGGGGAAAAAAAAAAAAAAAAAAAAAAAAAAAAAGAATAAGATACTACAACTACACTGTATTTCTTTCAAAGAAGTTTTGCAACAGTAAAAGAAAAGACATTTTAAAAAGTTCTGCTGTCTGTGTGCAACACGGTGGGGTCAGCTTAAAAAAACCCTGTCTCGTTTTTTCTGCCTGCAATTCAAGAGAGCAAATAACTGCAGTTGTATTTTATTACTTCAATTATTTGCTGTAGCAGCTTGTGTTACATCAATGTTTTAACCATATAATATAGCAGTCTAATGGGATTGATACCCAAGTGAGAGAAATTGTACCAACAGAAAGCTCCAGGAGCAAGGCAGAGGGCAAAGTAAGAGGGCAGTTTAAAAAGGAGACTTTATCTTTAGGCTTTGGCTTCTTTAAGTGAAGATTTTTTAGCTCATTTTACTGCTCTGAATTTATGAAACTGATATGGTTAGCAATCTAGTAACTGAATTGTCCCTAAATTGACTACTGCAAGATAAAGTCCCAAGGAATTAATATGTCTTTTAAAGATCTCCAGTTATAGATTTGCTTAGCATATGGCTTTATTACAATCAGGATCCTCACGGATCATGGATGCAATTATACAGCAAACCAACTTCTTTTTGCCTTCACACAGACAAACAATGCTTCCTGGTTTTCTGAGGAATATATCTGTAAATGAGAGCAAAATGTGGCCTTTCGGTTTCATAACACAACAGAACCGGATCACTTGGATCCTGAGCAGCTCCAGCATGCCTGATCCAGCTCTCTCTTCATCATTCCTTTATGCACCTTTTGAAACAGATTAGAAACTGCTTTTTCATGTTTATTCCACTTTATAATAGACATAGGCTATTTCTTTCTATATATTTCCTACTTTATTGATACCAGCCTCTGCCCCCCAAAACAACTGGAGGCTTCTCTGTAAGAACCTGGATAGATCTATTTTGGGGTCAATGGTTGCTCCTTACAGTTAAGGAAAAGCTTCTGTATTTTGTTGGATCAAGTTGGACCTTCATATGTTTAGATCAGAAATTTAAATATCCAAATTTTCTCTCAGGATTTAAAAACAAAGACCAATAACTTGTTCAGTTGTCCAGGTCATGGGCCATTCACAGGCAATACAGAGGCTCTGAAAATCATCACGAGCCCCTCCAGACCAAAGGTAAGGGGCTGAGTCTTCTCTGAGATGCCTTCACTTAGAAAATAAGTGAGTCTTCAAAAGACAGAAAGAGGTTATTCCATACCCCTTTGCTCCATCTTCCCAGGAAAAATTTCTCCCAACATTACAAGCCCTATGTTTAGATTTGTCAGTCCTGAACTGACATAGTGTTACGTGACATAACACACTGAAGTAGCTGCCACCAAATGGCTTTCCTGTGCCAGCAGTAACCACACAATGGTGTTGGAGGTACCACAGCTTTTTGTTTACTTAGAAATGAAATTATTTTGATGAGTGTATGGTATCAGTTAGCAAGTGTTGAGTTCTTTATGGTGATATTGCTCATGTTGACTTAAATGGAAAACGGATCAGCTCAGAAATCTGTAATAAGAAAAGTTTCTTAGCGTACTTGTAGTGATGCCCTGTGGTGCTGCTAGAACTAAAAATCTGTCAGCATACTTGGTAGAAACTTTGTTTCATGGTTCTCTAACTCATATGATTGAGATTAAAGTGAACAAAATCTTGGCACATATTTTGGCAGCCAAGAGGCATTCCTCTGCTTGTATGTAGATGTGTGTGTGAGAGACAGAGAGAGGGGGAAATGTGGCAGCCACTCATTTGGTGTTAAATTATCAGGTGTTACATATTTTTAATAAACCTTAGTAGAAAGATAAGATACATCCTCTTCTGATGAAAACTGGTTTCACTGAGCCTATAAACTTTACTTTGAACAAGCTGAGCATCTACCCTAACTGTGGAAAACAAAATAATTCAAATTCTCCAGCCTAGCTAACCTGTAAGGCAGACTTGAATCCAAGCAGCAAGGTGGAAGATGCTAGAAGGATGCTCTCTAGGCAGCCAGGTTTTCCTACTTTTCCACTGAAAGAGAGGGACTCACAAACAGCCTTATTTAATGCCCTGATCTCTGACCTGCAGGACTATCTTCAGAGCAGTGGCTGCTTTCTGGTCATAAACAGCTCTGGTCTCGTGATGGAGCTTTTTGCACAGGAGCACTTCTACCATCACTGGGCAAAACCACCATCTTTTTATTTACTTTGCAGACACGACATATTGATGTTTGAAAAGTCTCAAGATTCGCACACAAGAAATTGTTCACATGGTTTCTTTAATTATCTCAGTTGCAGTTGCATTGTTGTATTTCGATATGACATCCATTAAAAACCCAGAGAGCACAGCTTACAGTAAGAGTTTGTGTTACAAACTTTGCAACTGTCATGAACATCTCTATAGTAAATGTCATTAATATCTATCAGAATTTTCACCAAAGAAGGAAATCAGATATGGAAAACACTGTGTGCCAACTTTGCCTTCCCAAGCCTCCAGAAATACCAGAGGGTCTGTGTGAACCCTAGTAAAAAGGATGAGAACGGATTTTTACCTTCCTCACATCATTCCATGTCACAGTCAGCATTAAAATACAAAGACAACGATTGAAATCAAAATGCTTCTCATAGCTTCAAATTTTTAAATCATTATCTTGCATGAAAGTATCAAATTATACTAATTTTTATGCATTTACATCATTGAAAAGTCACCTAACAGGTTTCCAGTATGTTAGGCTTTTCCTTATCAGAAATTAGTATTTTTCTGTATTTCTCGCATGTCCCAGTTATGTTTAACTTACATTATTTGTATTTTGTTGTGATTTTTTTTTTTTTTTCCATATTTCAAAGTAAAAAGCAGTTTGTTCCCTTTCAGACTATACCTCAACAACCTCTTTTCAGGAGTTCCTGAGCAATTCATACACAAGTTTTCTGCTATTTTAATGCAGTATATCATGGTATGCATGTCATACTACAAAATGGAAACTATGGAGTTGCTTCTGTCAAAGTAATGAACTATGCACTAATCCCTTAAGTTTTGGTACTTATAATTCTTTTTATCCCAGTTCAGGATTTTTCTGGTTTCTGTAGATACCTTGACTGATTTTTTTGCTGAATTGCTGAATGTTGCTTTGGTGGTGGTTTAGATTTTGCCCAAATGAAATGGAGGCAGAAAAAAAAGTTTTAAAGTTATTTGAACCTGCCTGAGAACAGTGAATGTAGTGGGAATGACAGGAAAAATAATATGTATAACTTCAGAGTCCTGCAGCTAGGATGGAAAAAAAAAATATATATATAGAAAGATACGTAAGCACAATAGGTTTGGTCATATTAAAATTAATGTTTCTGGCTTTTTACATAGTACTGCTTAATATCACTCCTTTGTAACACTAAATATGACTTCAGCAAAAGCCAGAACATTTTACTCACTTATTAGACTAGAGTTTTATCACACAAAAGAAGGTGTAAGTACATTCAGTGGAATTTCACAGTTAAAATCATTATTGTGTTTTTAAATGCATGCGATGCATACTGGGAAACATACTATTAATGTAAAAATTATCTCCATATGTACATACACACACACCTTTGTATTGTCCCATTGATATGTTAGACAGATATGCAATGCTAAGAATTCAGTAAGGTGGTGTTAGAAAGCCATATGGCTACTTATCTTCCCAGAGAGCCTCTGATTTTTCCACTCAGGCATGGACTGTAACACCCAAAGGTGTCTGATAGTGTGACTTAGACTAAAGAATCTAATTTTTAAATGTTTTCTCCCACTTAAAGATAAAAAGCAAATACAAAGATAGATGCCCACAAAGGGAAAGGAACAAGCAAAGACCATTACCAACTGCACACGAGAGCCCAAACTCCATTTTTAGAGCAGGCTTTTGCACATTCCTTCTGTTAGAAGTCCAGAACCAAGCTGGACCAACCTAATTGCCAACCAACCTAATTGCTGACTGTAGGGAACAGATCTAGCCTTCTGTGTTATGCAATGAAACAAGTACTATCGAGTGCCTCACTGATATTTCTTTAACCATTGTTGAACTAGAAGATCCACTCCCCAGCAATGCAGATCAGCTGTAGGAGGTGCCCACAAATGTTTAGGTAGAACCCAGTCCTGAAGACAAGAAAGATAACCTTGAGGCATCCATGCTTGAAAAGAGAGGCTTTAGGCTGCCATATAAAAAATTGATCTGTTATAGAGATTAATACTGGGCCTACCTGAACTCCTCAACTCTCTCTAAAAAGCCAAGGAATGATGGAAGAAGCTTTCCTGAGACTTTCAATTTTCATCCTAAATATCCTTATTCTACCCTGAGGTTCCTATTCTAGTCACTATCATTAAAAAAAATAATTCTCTTTGCCAAGCAAAGGCAGAAAATACAAACTCCTTACCTAGTTTGTCTGAAGATTGTGTGTGCCCAAATGTACAGTTCTTCCAACTGTTACAAGTCCAACAAACAGCAGTACTAGTGAGGATGGGGAGGTGACATTACTGAGACTAATTTAATCTCTCACTATTGTGAAAGATGGGAAAAGATTTGTCCCTACTGTGCACTAAATTCTCTTTAAAATCAGCATTGGGAGTAAGGGATGTTTGGAGAATCGTATCTGTCCTGTAGCTTTTAACCACAGCTCCTACTGGTGTAGGACCTGCCTGGAAGTCCTGTATAGTCCTAAGAGGAAAGTCAGTCCCCCCCACCCCCCAAGAGCAATTTCCCTAAGAATCTTGCTGTTGCTCAGAAAAACACAGGCATGATGTTGGTGATGATGGATCCCCAAATGAAGCACAGTTCAAGTAAAGTGGGAGGATTTAGCAAAATGCATAAATTTCTGGTATGCTACTGTCTGCAACAGGCAGATCTTCAGCCAGTTTAGTGAGCATAAGTTACAGCTGGCTTTTGCTGGAATAGTTTATGCTCTTGACCCTCCTCAGTTGTATAGCCAATTGGGAGTTGTCAGGCTACATGTGTTTTTAAACTTCTTTCAGCTAAATCAGAAATCCAAAAGCAAAATACAGCTCTCAGCAGTATCATGTGGAGTTGTGACACTCCCTGGAGGGCTTGGGGTCCATAAACCAATGAATGGATTACAATGAGGCATAAATGTAGTATTTTCATCCATGACAGATATAATCTTGAGCCTGTATTTTTCATGTTACTTAACTCTTTCTGAACATAATGTGTGACAGAATATGTCTTGTAATGTACATTGCAGTAAATATCAGTCAAGTGTGCTTTATTGTTGAGCTCTACATGTTTCCAGAAGTTAACAGGCACAGCTGGGATATAAGAAATGGCAATGTTGTATATATTTCTTGAACATACAAAATACCAGGGCTCTCTTCTCCCCCACCCTCCACATTACATCCCCAGCTGTTCAGATCATGTCACACAGTGGGTGAGTTTTTCTTCCATCATCAGCTTCTCCTAAAATGATAACCTTTATTCAGGCTTCCATCCTCCCCCAAATAAAATGCATTATCCCCATTGTCATCACATTCAAATTAGACTATCACAGAGTATATTGTGTGGCACAGAGTAATAGTAATGGTAACGGGTGGAAGGTGAGAAACAGGTAGCTGTACCTAGCAGAAAATACTCAGTGCTGGTATTTAACATCTACTGATTTTCCTACTCAAATCTCTCTACCTAAAATTCTATTCTCTCAGTCACCATCAAGTCATATGCCCACAACTCCAGTCAGAGGACATGAAGCTGATTATATCCCAAAACAGCTGCTGGTAGTGGAGCATTCAGCTTTTGAAAATTCCTGATACTCCTGAACGATATTTTGGACAAGCAGGAGAAAAAGTATACTTGATAAAGTAGCAGAGAACCATAAAAAAAATCCCTATTTAATTTTAGATAAATTAAGCATTGTTCAGAGTGGTCCTGCTGACCCATACATAAGACCAGTAACTGCAGCAAATGAGAGGAAATAGGAGTGGTGAAGGAGGTATTAAAAGAGAAAACAAACAAGCAAACAAAAAGGAAATAGACATTCAGAACATTAAATACTAATGTGTTACAGAGGGAGAATAGCTATTTCCAAACATTTGGTAATTTCAGATATTATACTGTGTTGCATAAAGTAGGACAATGTTATTTCCTTTTAAACTGCCATTCAATTTAAACCAGTGATCTGATGTGTGTGCTTGAGGTCTGTATTTGGTAGGGATTTTTCCCCGTTAGCATAAACCTTGTTGATTTAAAAAGTGAACAAAGCTGAATCAGGTGGTAAATGTATTCATGTAATCATTTTCATTAATAAGCTGTTATAAATAATAGAGGGAAGGTTTTAAGTGTATAATTTTCTGTAGCACAATTGAGATTTTTCCACATCTTCAGCAGTAAGTTAATTAGAATCACCTGCATTTTCTTGGGCGGACACCAAATGGATTGCAAACAAAAACAGATTAAAATAGCTGTAGCTCATGGCATACAGATGACAAGATTCACAAAGAGGACAATCAGGCAATGAAAACCTCCTCTTTTTCAAGCATTTTTAAAGGAAATTCAGCTCTTCTGAGTCGCTGTAAAAAGACGTTTGTAAGTGTTTCGCTGAAAGACTAGAATGGCTTTGTTTCTGATCCCATGATGAGTGAAAGAAATGTTTAAGAAAGATCACTTTACAGAGAGATTCAGACTGAAATGTGATGACTGTGATTCAAGCCAAGCCAAAAATTACAGCTCAGAATTAAAGGGGATGGACGTGGCTTGGGAATCCATTTTCCCACATTCCTGAATCTCAATCATCCCAGCCAACGTTTAAAAGAAAATACAGTGGAAAGCAGTGAGGTCACTTTGTTTAGCTGCAAGAAGTGGGACCATCAGGATGGCAAAAGTATATATTGGAGGTAACGGCAAAATTACAGTGAACGCGCCGCGTGTTCGATGGTTTCATTCAAAATAAACAGCTTCTAAGCTGAGTCTTGTTTCTTGCTACCAGGAGCCTCCTGAGTAAGTATTGTTGTTCCTGGGGCTTTTAGACTGTAAACTTCTTGAATGCCAAAACAGTGCAGCACAATAGAGAAGAGGAAGAAGGCAGAGCGGGCTTAAATCGGGCACTGAACAGCAGCCCTGCGTGGCAGTGAACTGTGTGCTGGTTTAAATTGCACTTGCTTTGTACAGTAGCTGCCCTTATTTATTTGTATATAAATATCTAAGTGGAAATTCTACCATCAAGTGATGTGAAACAGGGTAAAGTACATCATCCATCATATACACTTGTTACTTCTTCTCAGTATGTAATGCTCATATTCAGTGTTGTAATTGCTCCCATTAAACAGTTTCTACAGGGTCTTGGAACAATAAGATCTTAGTCAAGCTTTTCTCCTTCCATTGGGTCTTGAAGTTATTACTGCAAGAAAAAATGAGATTCTCTTTTTATGTAGCAATGCCCCTCATCTTCTTGATATTATTGCAGTCAAACATAGAATTATTTCTTGTTAGCTAATTTCCTAAAGAGATTCACCAAACCTCATGTCAGACACCTCCTGTAGAGTAATTTCTTAGCTTGTTAAGAACTAGTACAATTTCTCTTCTCCTTTCTTTCCCCCACTATCTCTGCCTTTGCTAAATTCTGATGCAGTGTTCCATTTCTACTAATAATCGAATAAAGAAAATCTTGTTCATGCTGCCTGGAATTCAGGCTTGTCTGTTGTGGGTCCTGCAGCTGGGCTGGGCTGGTCCTGAGTCCAGTACCTTCAAACCCTGTGAAAATTACCCGTGGAGAGGACAGCTCTCCATCCTCTCTTTAATATGAAGCATTGAAACATACATTTTATGTTTAAATTTATTTGCTTTGATATGAAGTACAGTTCTCTACTGAAGATCCTATTTGTGCTGCATGATGTAGAGGAATCTCTTCCCTGTTTCTGTTTGATACTCCTCTTTCTGTAATTCAAGGGATCAAATTAGTCATCTTTACTACAGCACTGAAATAAGAGATCATGTTCAGCTAATTACCTAAAATACCCCGAGAGTCCTTTGTATCCTACATCCAGAGAGTTGGATGTACCCTGTGTTTCTCTGTATAAAAACATTTTACCAGACTGTGACCATTTAAGATGGCTGTTCAGATCTTCTGGAACTTTACCTGTCCTCATCATTATTTAGTATCTGACTGATCTTTGTGTCATCTACTTACTTTGCCAACAGAAATTTTTTTTTTTTCTCATTGTTCACATCCCAGATAAAGGTATTAGATGGCACTGGACTGAGAGCTCCACTCTTGGAGAGCTCTGCCAGTTATGACCCTGTTAGCTGATATCTCCCATTAATTACCACATTTTGAGTTCTGTCATTGAGCCAGTTTTTAATCCATGTAATATATGCCCTGTTAATTCCACAAAATGAAAGTGCTTTAATCATAATGTCATGTGGTACTAAGTCAAAAGCTTCATGGAAAGCCAAACATACTATTTCAACAGCATTGTCTTTATCAACCAGACCTGTCAAAAATCCAATCCTATCAAAAAATGCAACAAGTTTGCTCGTCAAGGCCCTTATTTCCATGAAACCATGCTGCTTGGGATTAATTATGTTTTGCTATGAATTATTTGTTCATAGGGTCCTGAATTAATTATTTATGTAGACTGTCTGGGACTGAGGTCAGTCTAGCCAGTCTCCAAGTACATCCTTCCAACAGCTTTTACAATATGAGAATAACTCTTATCTTATGCCATTCTTTCCCATTTTAGTAATTTCCAAGTATTTCTGTGTATTTTATTTGCAAGTGGGAGCCCCAGGTATATCATGAGCACTGATAAAGGAGAACTGATCTCTTTATGACAGTGATTATCTCTTTGTTCTTCAGACTGACTTTCAATATCACCTACTGTTTGGTCTCTTAGATTTGTTCATCCTTGTTTGTTTGGTAGAACTGTCTGGCCCACACTTACACAGAAGATGAGTAACTTCTCTGGACTAGGGATGGGACCTGTTTTCATATCAGATGTCAGCTGGGATGTTGTTTTCAGCCTCATTAATGTGATCTTTTGAAGGGAGGAGTACAAGAAGTGGATAGTTACGGTGATCAAAAGAGAATTTTTTCAGCAACAGAGGAGAGCAAATCCCAGAGTCGGCCTCTGGCCCGGCTCTGGGAGCTTTAGGGCATACTAACCCCACCCAACACCACACCAAAAAGCAGGATAGAGATGTCAGCAGCACTGAAAACCACACTGAGTGCAGACAGCCTTACGTTCAAAAGGAGCTGCTTCTTGTTTCAGCTCAAGCTGATCAAGCTGTGTACTGAGTTTGCTGGTTCAAGAATCTTCAGCTCACATCACCACCCTGGTGGGCACTTTACATCCCTATGTCTCTTTTTTTTTTTTCTGTTAATGCCTCTATGTTTTTTCTCTTTGTGGTGAAGCTCGGATTTGTTTTGTTGTTCTCATCATTTTCACAGCTGATTTCCATGGCATCAGAAAAAAACCCCACACTTTTTCCTTGCACATTTACCTGAAACTCCAGGTAACTTTTGTAACCCTATCCAGATGCCTTATTTTTTATGTCAAATTCTAAGGTGTCAGTTTGATTCTTATTTTCCTTCTACTGGCAGACAAATATCAATCCTTTTGTGAAACTTTATTATTGTAGCATATTGTTTTGTGGTGTTTTTCTCATCAGACACGTTATCTTGACGTGTGTGTATTTGCTGCATTCACTCATTTCTGCTTTAAATGCCTTAATGCCTCATTTTTGTGCCCTTAGTAAACTTAAAAAAAAATAAATAAATAATTGTTTATGTATCAGATATTTATGGTAAGATGCATATGAAAACAGGAGGAAAGAATTATAGTTTTAGGGAGAACATACCCTGATAATGACCTCTTAAATATTTGTAAAGATAGCCCTGGGCATCTAAGCCCACAAAATAGTTTATAATACAACAGCTTGATTACATAATGATACTTTAGTTTTAAAACGTATGATCTTTCTGTTTATGGGAAGGCATAATAGGCTCCTTTGAAATACAATATTTTTGCCCTGAACATAACTGATTTTAAATGAAAGGACTAACTAAAGAATGCCTTTCTTCAAGTTTGTGCTTCACTTTGTTGTTGAATCCAGCACGATGGTTTCTTTTACAAAACTCCTACCAGGCCGGGGGACGACCACACCTATTTCAGGATACATTAATTGTAAAAATATCATGGGCTTCTCTGCAGGAAGTTATCTAGTACCATTTAAAAATGGTACATTTCAAATTCTAAATCTTGTAAAAAAGTGGAGTGACAATTTCTGTGTACCATCACTCTCCTTCCTCTGCACACAGAGAATTTCCTTTTATATTCTGTTTGAAGATATTGTCAAATATAGATTAAGCTTAGGCAGAATGCAATGTGACTTGGGAGAGGGATTTGTTCTGTGCACCAGAAAGGAATTAATGAGAACATTTAATTCAAGAAAATTTAATTTTCATAAACATGAGAACTACTTCAAACAATATCACAGTCTAATGTTTTAAAACGTGTTTGGATAAATGTATCACCAAATCTCTCCTTTTTTCCTGTGTTTTTATTGTTTCTCTGCTCTACCTGGTTCCATAGGTATTTTCATTTTGGCTAGAAGCAGGACTGCAAGAAATAGTCTTAATTAAGTGGTCTTGTAACATCTTCTGTGTAGTTTTTCAGAGTCAACATGACGTTCATTATTGTTCATGAATCTCAACCAAGCTTGAGTTCAGTTGCCTTTTAACTTTCTCATCAAGAGTAGTTGTATGATTTTTTAAATGAAAGTAGTTAAAATTTACCCATAGTTTGACAGCTAAACTGATGTTTTCTTGACTAAGTCCTTTTCCTAAATTTTTTATGCTATTACAAAATTTAGGGTCAAAATACTGGAGCCATTATCTGGCTTTTGGGTGTAATTTCTAATAGTTGGTCTGTCCTGTTCTCTCAGGTTCCTCATTACAACAAAGTTGGAGATTAGGATATAAGGCAAATAAAATACTCCTCTAGGGCAAAATTCAGTGATTCTTCCCAGATAAACCCCACTCCAGAACACAAGAATCTCACCCTAGAGTGAACAACAGTTGGATTTTATTACAATGAATATTTTTGCTGAAACGTTCCTTACCACTAAACTTAAATGCCAGCACCAGATAGGAAACTCTGCAAGGCTTTTGTTTCATTTTGTTCCCTAAGTATTTATAGCCTGCCACGAAGCAACACTGACAGCAGTGCAGGGATGTTTTTATTCTTGATAGAGGTGCCCTTAAAAGTGAATTTGCTTTGAAAATTGTTCACAGAATCAGGATATTAGAACTATGAAGACGTATTTCTCTTCCTCTTTTGTGCCTAATTGGATTTCCAAAATAAGTTGTTAACAATCCAGCTAAGATAATGTGGTCATGAAAAGGATGTCCAAATCCACCAATTTGCGTTGGTTTGGTTTGGCTTAAATTTCAAAGCTCTTGCAGCAGAAAGTTGATGGCACGTGAACACTATAATTGCCTTGATATTCTTGAATTTATTTATTTTTTTCTCTCCACCATATTGTGTAGTGTCCAAATGAAACACTCACTTCTACACAGAAGTAAATTCATAACAATAATGATGCACTTGTATACTCCAGATCATTTTGCAAGATGTAATATCCACCAATTTACAACATAGTTTGTGATTTTCACTTGCTCTGGGTAATTTATGTGGGTTCCAAGTCGATGTTATTAATGTGAGACTGTTTCATCCACAGTGACATGTATTGCTTTCAGTTCCATATATCCAAAAAGGTGAAGAACTGAATTGAGCTTGATTCAAATAAAAGCTAATATTCTGTTTGGGGGCTTGCTTGTTTGTTTGTTTGTTTGTTTTATTTTTCCTCTTTACTTTCTGGTTTAGAGTTCAGTTTGCATGATGCAATTCTTAATCCCTTACCACAAAAGTCCCACATTCCTATGCTGGGAATTACTCTTCTCTCTCACTCTCCCTTTACTAAAACAGATTGAAGCTCTTGAGATTTAGGATAGAATTGCATTACTTAAACATTTTAGTAATTTCCATTTGCTCATATGTTATATATCCAGTAGATGGATAACTTCCAAGTGTTCTTGATTACCAAATCCTTTTTGATTTCTCTTAAATAAACTTTTTCTTTATCCCCCTGTAACCAAAGAGGATCTTCCTGAAATGAATCATTGCTCTCAGTATTGTGTTGCAGGACACCCACAGGTGCAGGATAGAAAATGGTCTATTAAAAGACATAGATAACCAGTGTATAATACATAATTATTATTAGTTTTTAAAATAGATTATTTAATGTAAACAAAATCAGGATGTTCCTAGCAGGGTAGACATAAAATAAGAACTGCATTTTGTAGAGAGATAAAGATGCAAAGAAGCAAAAGGCTTTATTTGGCTTCATTCTGCATCAAAAGGAAAAGTAAATCTTCTAAATGTTTCAAGATCAGTGAGGAGTACCTCCAAGCCATTGAGTCCACTGGCTGTGGCACTCATCTGCCAAGGCATGAGGCAAGTAACTTTGAAATAGGGACTTGAACCTCAGCTTGTTCCTATTTAAGTGTTATTACAAGTGGCTTTCTGGGCTTTTGCACTTGTTTCCACTCTTTCTTATACCTTCAGTTTTTCCTTTTTCCCCACCCCAAATTAGAAAAAAAAAAAAAACTCCTAGATATGTTATCGGAAATATTTCCTGAAAAGTTTTGGTTTTGACAAATTAGTGTTTTCCAAGAGAAAGGCTTTCTCTGCAATTGCTTGCCAAAAGCTAATTAAAACTTGTGTTCCAAGTGATGAGTAGCCTTAAAATAAACCTGTTCCGTGTAGATTCTCTTAGCTTCTTACATGCTTGCAAGTTTGACACCTGAAATGACAGAGAACGTTTCAGTGTTTTCAATTTTTAAGCTTGCAGATTTGGTCCTTGTTGCACAATAGCTAATTCTCCCGGGAAAGGAGAGCAGTTCCCATGTGCTTTGAAATGCTACAGCTATGCAACCCGGGCTGGGAGTGCTATTTTAAACAGTCATATCAGCAGAGCTTGCTGTAGGAGATAATATGTCACAAAAGGGAGTATGACATCTAGTTTCACCTAGAAGATAAACCTTGAGTAGATATGCAGGGAGAAACAAGACTGTCGGGTTGTCCTTGAAAAGAATGGCCTATATTAATGAAGAAATGTACTCCAGGGCATATGCTATTTGGGATATTTAATTTCATCTTCAAACTTGTCTGATCTGCTTTGAAGAATAAAGTAGAGAGATGGTAGTTGTGTGTAGTCTCACAAATGTCATGATTTCAGAGTGGGTATCTCACCACTTTATTTTCAGAAAGGTCACAGCCCCAGAAATTCATGTCTGAAAAACTCAGGCCCCAGACAGAGAAGTTTCCCCAGCACAATTAATATAAACCCCCCCACGTTTTGGCAGGCCTAGAGTAGCATCATGCCTATCCCAAACAGCCCTTCTCCATAAGCACGAGAGCCAATTCACTCTTCCTCTCCTGTCACACTCAAATGCCCTTGCAGAACCATCCTCTGCTGACAGAATTACAAGATAATTATAGTTAGGTGTTTTGTATTCACTTCAGTTAATCTACCACTTTTATTTCTCATTGTTGTTTTAGTCATCCAGGAGGCACTTCAGTTATTGTCAGGTGGATTGTTTCTTAGTCTCTCCCTGCACTGCTCTTCATCAGAGTTGTTAGGGTGCTTCTGGCTTCCCAGACAGACATACAAAGAAAAATTCTTCTGTGATCTAAAATGAAATATGTGTTTCTCTTTCAGGTCTAGATGTTGATGGAATATACAGAGTTAGCGGCAATCTGGCAACAATACAGAAGTTACGATTTGTTGTCAATCAGGGTAAGTGATTCCTCCACCCTGGTAATGTTTTGTTTAGTACTTAACTGTCTCAGATGACAGTATTTCAGAATCTGCTATACATTAGTGGCATAGAGCGATGAGCCATGCTTTGGAAAAGAGAGGAAAGGGAAGGTAGAAAAATATTGCATTGAGAGAAATGTCAGCTAGGAGAGAGGATAAAACAGCAGAGTAAGCAGAGGAAAATAGTAGTTAAACAGGAGATGAGAAGCAAACAATCAACCAAACAAAAGGAGAAGAAAAAAAAACAAAAACAGAAAAAAGAGGAGGAAATGAATACTTGAAAGAAGGTGGCAAAAACCAAAGCATATGTAGAAACTGGAGAATCAAAGTGGGGGGGGAGGGGAGATTAAAAGGAAAATTAGCAGGTTGTTTGGATGGTAAAAGTGAAACAAAACCAAAAGTAGAACAGTAGAGAAAGGATCTGAAAATAACTGGAAAAGAAATAGTAGAATAATGGAATCATGGAATATGCTGAGTTGGGAGGAACCTATCAGGATCATTGACACCAACTCCTGTGTAGGGCACCCCAAGAATCACACCATGTACCTCAGAACATCATCCAAGAAGTAGGAGTAGAGTACTGGTTCTGTCAAAATCAGTGGAAGATTTACCACTGGTTTTGTAAAGACAAGATTTGAACCCAAGAAGTGAAAACAGGAGAGATGAATATTCTGAGGACTCGAGAACCAGCATTAGAATCAACCTAAACATATTTAGTGAACATATTTCCACAGCTTCCACATATAATTAACATATTTCCACATATACAAAAGAAGATTTTTCACAGCTGTGGCCTAACTGAATCTGACATTGATCAATAGATACTGTTACAGGTGTGGAAGCTAATATTGGGAGCTAATTAGGATGTATGACAAATACATGCACCCCTCCAAAGAGTTCATGACTCCTGGCAAAAACTAAACATCCCTACATTGAATAGCTTAGCAAATATCATTGATGACAATGAACCTCCTGATACTACTTAATGAGAAAATAAAATTGAGCTTCTATGAAATTAGGAAAAATCCCAAATCTTGAATTGCATTATAGACTGTATACACTCCTGAATTAATCAAGTATGAATGCGAAGCTGCTGCAACATTTTCTTCTACACTTTATTAACTCTTTTAAAAGTTACCTAGAGACTATTACCAGAACTGCTGAATATTGTGTGTTGTCTGTGTGTTTTGGAGATGACAGCTGTTGGAGAACAACTTCCTCGATTCGTTTTGTATTATACGGAAACTAAGATTTTTGACTCAAAGTTTCTCATGAAATTGAGAGATATGAGAGATGTAAAAATATTCCCACCTTCAAGCCTCCATTTACATCTCTAGGCAAGGTTTCAGAGGAGCAGTAGATGTTTGCCACCTCCTCAACTGCTCCAGAGCAGTCTTGTCTTCAGCTGAAACTGGAGGATGAACTCTGGTTTATGAGGAATTAGTATTTATGCCAGTAAATGCAGTGAGACCAAATAAATCATCAGCCTCATGATTTTGACTCATTTCTTGGGTTCCCTTAGATTTATAGTTGTTGAGTATTTGTGTCTTGATAATGTAGTCTGCCTTGGCTTTCAAACGAATGTACACTGTATTTTGTTTGGAGACAGAGAGGCAAACCCAGGATTTTCTATCCTTCTTCACTCCCTAGGATCTTTGCTCAGGAAAATATGTGCCATAAAAATAACGGTCCTGTCTATCATGTCTCATGGCACCCAGAGGTTAACGTACTTGAGGTTAACATTATTGCTCAAGTTTTCACCTAAAACAGATGGGCTGATACAGAAAGGTTAGACAGAAGTCAAAGATGGCTTTTTGCAGCACAGAGGTACCAGGTACCCTTTTCCTTCTGGTTCATACTACTGTGAAAAATGAATATATGTAGGTGAAGTTAATACTACATCCAAGCCACTCTGTCCTCAAGGTCCTGTTGTCCCCTGTCAATTAGATGCTGAGGATAGCAGCAGTTTCAGACTGTTTTGTGAAGTAACAAAAGTCACTTGGAAAACCAGTATCTGCCCCCAACCTGTTTCTTTAAAGCTCTGCAGTGGAATGATGTTTAGTAACACCGTTGCCACACATAATTTTTTTCACTCAGTAATTATTGTCACCTCCTAGATTCAATCCCCACATCTTCATTTTTCTGTAGTTATCAGTGGTAAAGCATTATTTATATTTATATACTTTTCCCATATATATTTTTATTATTATAGTTAAACTTTAATTTGATTATAAGTGCAAACAAGCATTCTGAAAAAGCCTATTTACGTTGCAGAGACTGACTGTGCAATCAGTTCTTATATAGACCAAAGGCTTAATGGGCTCTTTCTCCCTGCTTGCTTTGCCATTGTGTTACACCTACATTTATAGGCTATAAATAATATGTATCACATGGAAAACTAAAGATCATAGAAGAGACTCTAGGCTGGCTGCCATATCAAAGTATTTTTTATTAGAATAATCATTAATTAGAATATAGCAAAGCTTTATTTGGCTCCTTTTCCTATACTAAAATGTCATCTGTAGCATCAAAAATTAAATAAGACAGAACTGATGAATACGGGAGGAAAACAAAGTAAGAGTTGACAGCTTCATCATTAAAAGAGAAATAAGAACAGTCAAAAATCTAAAAAGACCCCTGAAAGTCTAGATTTTTGGAGGTGAGGGAAAAAATATCACCTCTCTCTGTTTAAAATCTCTGAATATACCTTGTGTTTCTTTCTCATTTCTTGAGGTTGGCAGGTCCTGAAGAAGGCTTTGACCTTGCCAACAGGAGTATCAGCAGAACAAACTACCTTATTTACTTTATCCCTTTCACAGAGTTTTCTTTTTTCTATAAAAGTCCATCGATATCACACCTTTTTTGCTTCTGTGCAACAGGATTATCTTTTATCTGTGATTTATTTTCCCATTAAGAACTGAAAAGATTAGTTGATCATAAGAGGACCAGGCTATAACATCTCTCAGCACTTTCGAAACTCTAAGTCATCATTTTTCAAATCACTGAATCAAGGCAGTAGAAGCTGTTTGGACCAAAGTGACATCAGGATATTTGTACCTTTCTTACTCTACAAGCACTGAAAGAATTTGGGTTTTAGAAACTAAGCTACCAGTCATTCAATATTTCTGGCTTGGAACTTACAGTAAAGGCTTCTATAGTAGCCAGAGACATTAGACAGGGATGTCTGTGCCTCTTAGGCTTTCCATATTATTGGTTAAGTCTAATAGTTTCAATCTTTTAAAATAATTATACATATATATATATATTTGCTGGTTTTAAGCAAGATCCAGCAAGTTAAAGCCTTTACAGATATTTATAAGGATATTCTTTTACTTCACACCTATAGGAAAAGGAATAAATGTATAGAAATGGGTCTGTTAAGCCATATAAAATATGCTGGCAGTTTCAGCCTACGAAGATGCTACTAAACAGATCAATTGTTTTGGCCCAAAGCCCCAGGGTGTGGCTAAACTGGGCTCTGGGCCAATAGGCAGGGGTGGGGGACTCACAGGTGGGGCTGCTTAGGGCCATTAAGGCACGACTATATAAAGGTGGAGACAAGGGGGAGATGCTTTTCAAGAGCAGGCTTCTGATCTGATAGAAGATGCCAACAGTGAGGCACAAAATGCTTGCAGAAGAAAAAGGGAGAACTTTTCATCCTTAAAGATCTGAAGACGTAAGTAAGAGTTTGTATTTGTGGTGTGCTCCTTGCTCTGGTTGAACTTGTGTTGATGCACAGTGTGATTTAACAGGATAAGGGCCTTCTCTGTGCTAAGTCCTATGAGTTCCTTGTTGCCTTCCATGCTTCAATACCTGGGAGAGGAGGTAGGAGATTCCTTCCTTATGCTTTCTATGCTCATCTGCTGGATGGCTGGAAAGGCATTCCATTATTCTGGCTGCCAAGCAAGTAATTTTCATGAGTGCTAAATTACCTGAAAAAAAAATAATAAATAAAAAGTAGAGCTATAAAGGGTTCATAACACATTGCTGAAACACTAGGATTCCTCCTTACTGCATATATGTTCAGGGAAACTAACCATAGAAATACAAATTTCAACACTTATTGGTTCATCCAGTAAGTGGTGGCTCATACATAATACAAGAGAGCCCCTAATTGTCTTGATATCCGACGCTTTGTTTGCAAAATGTTTGGTATTTGCTGTACAGATGACCTTTGCATCCTGTTATTTCATTTGAAATACCTTGTGTGTTAACTGCCAAACGCCATGTACCATCCAAAGGTCAATTACTGTGTTTTTATGGCTTGGTTGCTGTCCTCATGTACCAAAGGTGGGGGGGAAAATGTGAATTTTTACAGATGCTAAATATGATGTTCTTGCAGAGAGGTACTTTTATCATGGAGGACAGTCAAAGAATGTTCTTGCAGAGAGGTACTTTTATCATGGATCATGGAGGACAGTCAAAGGTTTCCAAATTGGGAACAATATTGGGGGAAATGGTGAATTTAATCTTACTCTGATATTACCTTGGCCTAGCAGAAATAATTTGGGCAAAAAGGATTAAAATACCTCTGTTGTTTCTTCCATAAGAATATCCTGAAATAGAATTCAGTTTAAGAAAAATTTAAAGTAAAATCTAAACCACAAATACATGAACTGATTGTGAATATTTATTAACTAAATAATTTAATAATAAAGAAAATGCCTACTTGATTAATTGTTACAGAGTAAAAATTACAATAAAATTGTCTTGATCAGTGCTTTGCAGAAGCACCATTACTGTCTGTGCAGTTGTTTAACAAGGATTTAATTGGAAAGATAAGTGAATGCACATTTAAAAGTATTGTTAATTTGCTTTATAATCACCCCATCCTTCACAGTATTGACAGCACCAGGCACAAACCCCTTTCTCTTTTTGCAAGTATTATTTTCCATATGTGCACAGTAAATTCTGAAGCAGTAATTGGAAGTTTTATGGATTGTGACATACCTAAGTCTTTGAGTTTATAGGTGCCATGTCCCCTCTCTAAAGGTAGCTCATAGGTGGCATTTGAAGTAAAATCATTGCCTTTTTACTACTTGTGGGATGTTTTGGAGGTTGTGATGTGGTAGTTTTTTGGGGGTTTTGTGTTGCTTTGTTTCTTTCCTGAAGATTATCTAATTCCTATTTACTTTTCCTTTCCATTTGCTATATCAACAAAAATCCTCATTGCAACATTACTTTTGATTTAATAAACAACAACCGTCAAAACCAGTCATCTTCAACATGTTTATATTCCATCTGTACTTATATTTATTGTTCTAAAATGGCTTGGATTAATCTAATTGACAAGTAAAGCCCAGACCATATGAGCAGTTAAGGATGATACCTTTAACCAGCAGGATTCTTCGACCATACTGACTTGTTCTTTATCGATGAACTATGAGAAAAGAGGAACAAATCTTGGGGTTTTTATATGTATTTTTGTTTTTTTTTCAATATTACTGATGATGTGAGCTTGCTGGGACCATATGTCTGAGCCTCAGCTACCAGGAACCAGAGTAGTTTCCCAGCAGAGCCTCTGGAACTGACACAAGACTGAAGCTGCCTTTGAAATGAAGCCGCCGGGTCAGCACAAATGGGCTGGGTGGTTTTGAAGCAAGCATTTAGAAGGAAAACAAGAGAGGGGAGGGGGGGAAAAAAAGGGAGGAGGGAACTGGGGGTAAAACAAAAGGAAAAAAAAAAAAAAGAGGAGCAGTTCATTTTCACAGCTTCATTTCTTTACAATAAGGAAAAAGCAAAAAAACCCCAACAGAACAACAACCCCAAAACACAGAACAAAACCCCAAACTCCCTGTTCAAAAATATCCAAGTGTTTCCATTGACCCAATATATCCATTTCAAAGGCAGCTCTGGTCCTGCTGTTAGGCTCCATGGGCAGAGGAGAGCAGGTCTTCTGTCAGCTACCAACTTCCAGAAAGCAGTTACACTCATGAAGGTCCAACAAGACCATCATGGATTTTATTTAAAATTGCAGTAAGAATCAGTGGAAAAAGGGGGGGGGGAATAAAAAGAGAGATTGGTTCTCTCTTGCAGTAACTTTCCTTTTTGTCTCTAATTTCCTGTGCATGTGCATTAGTGAGATTGCCTATTGTATCCTGCCATCTCCTACAGTTTTAGAAGTTTTAGGAGGTTATTGATTGCATTTTCAAGCACACATTAATATCCTTAGAAATACCTGAATGTGTCTTGGTTTGTGTCTAAACTTAAAGCCACCCTCCAGCCTTAGTGACATTCTCCCTGTGATCATGTATGGCCCAGAGAGTGAAGCATTACTTGCTTTTGTCAGCAGCTATTGGTGTAACCATTCTCACTGAGAAACCAGCAAGAGTGGTCCAAGGTTCACGTTGGAAATATCAGGCTCAAACTGGGTTACTTGCAAGCTGAGAATCAAAATGTCTTGAAAGCCTTGAGTCAAAAATAGGTTTTTCTTCCTTTTTCACACTTCCCAGGCAAGCACAGAAAATAAAATGGACTGAAGCAATTTTCAGAAATAATTATAAAACAGCTTGTTTCTGGGTTAAGACCTGCACATGCCAAGCTGTAGCCAAGAATTTGTATTTTTTATATTTTTTCCAAGCTTTAAAACTCTGTCAACAGAATACTTTCATTGAGCCCACAGTAGCTGGTTAATCAATTAATATGTGCATGTTATTGATGTGGATTCTTCCCTTTTTTTCCTCTGTGTTTGAATGCCTATTTTAAGATACAGAACATACTTTTTTTTAATTCAGAAAGTGTCTTTTCCACATCTTACCCTTCTCTTTCCAGAGGGAAAGGGTAGGAATACAGTACCCCAAAAAGTGATTTGTAAATATAACCCAGATGATGAAACTTGATGGAAATACTATTTTTTGCAACCAATGCCTTGAATTGTTTTGTAAACAGTGTGCACCATGTATGTGCCAAAGGGATGATGGAGCTAGAATGTTAATGTTTTTCCAATATAACTTATTCTCAGTGTGAAGGAAAAAAAAAAAATCATAATGTTAAGTTGTAGTTGCCCAATCTGTAGCTCTAGACACTGTACAATTTCTCTCACCAATGGTATTGTTATGTTTTTCTTTTCAACGGTGTGATGAATAAGTCAGTAGACTGGGGCAGAAGAGGCAGTAAACTGGGTTAATGTGGTCAGCCACAAACATACCATGGATTTTATGGCACGTATTGGATGATCAAGCATTTAAGACATGCCTTTTATTTCTTTTCTAACCACAGCACAATTTGTGTTACAATAGCTTTTTGCTTAGTAACACTCCAAGAAGTTGAAGAGCTTCTTGATAACCCCTCAAGGGGTGTTATTTAGGTGCTGAGAGGGACTCCTTTTGCAAGCTGCAGCAAGGGATTGCCTTTTTTTGGGGGGATGCTCATCGTTGTCATGGGTGACTTTTTGTTTGGGTTTGTTGTTCTGATAGTAAGGCTGCAGGAAATACCAATCCACAGAGCTCCAGAATAACAAGGAAAGGAAAAAATTTATTGAGTCATTTGTTAAAAGGATTAGCGGGAGAACTTTCTAAAGATGATTTTTAGGATGATGGAACAATCTCCAGAAGCTCAGGGCTGCTAGGTGTATTTATAGATAAACTGAACCAAGCCTCAAAGGTATTTTCCATGGGATGATGTGAAGCTGCAAGGAAATGGATTCCCTGAAGAACTAAGCTGTATAGTTCCTACTTAAAGTTGATCATGCTCAATGTCTTAGAAGATCATGGTGTGGCCTAATATTTGGGGTGTTTCTTCTCCCTTGTGGTCACTGTCTATAATTCTGTGGGTTGCTTGTAATACTGGCTGACAAATATGAACTTGTAACAAGGTCCACAACAAAAATAGTGATGTTATATGTGGATGTACATTACATGACATTATACAGGGTGGCAAGGGACAAGAAGTTACCACACTGTGGAATTAAGCTTTGTCATGGTATTTGTGGTCTTCTGTATGTTGAGAACTGGGAAAACCATAAATGCTATAGTAGAGGCAACTGTTGTAAGTAGAGAGTGATTTTGGCTCAGGAGGCTTCAGTAGCACAGTTAACTGTTGAACTTCATGGGTTATGTTAGTGGGGGGTGATGGTGCTGGGGACCAAACTGGAAAGCTTCCAAAAGAAATAATTTGGGGGAGGAGTGGGGACTTGGGGGGCAGGAAAAAATCTAAACTACATTTTCTGTGATCATTGGAAACTTTTGCTTTTATGAGGAAACCTATGTTCTTTTATTGACTGTCTCTTTTGTGGAAACAGGATTTCTTAGAAATACATTGCTACTCAAAACTCATTTTCTTAAGACGTGCAAATCACTTGTACCATCATTTTTTAATAGATTTAGAATGGAATATTCCTGTCTTTTTTGTCTCTTTTGGTTGGTTGGTTTGTTTTAAAGTATTATTGTGTAATTCAGTGGAATCTTTTGCATGAGAAAATTATCACAGTCCTGGAAAGCATCTTCCCTTAATATATTCTTTGGACATTTAGGGCCTGATTAAGTTACCTAATAATTGGTGTGTAGTGCCACTTGAGAGGATGCTGAGTAGCAGAGTGACCCTCACAAGGCTGGTGGGTCTAGCAGAGGATGTTCAGTAGAGATATGCCCTTGGAGTCTTGGTGCCAGAAGCCAGGTGTGATGTCTTAGAGCATTTAAGAAGCATTAGATGTCTATATATAGGAAAATAATGATTTTTTCTTGACTACGTAATTGTCTTTTTGCCTTAAAAAAAAAAACAGAACATCATAGATATGTGTATAAAAAAAATATTGCAGATATATTGGGAAAAACAAGATTATGTTGTTTTTATTGTTAAGAAAAGGAGCTTTAAAAATTTTAATATAGATAAATGCTATATTCCACTGTCCAGAACAAATACTGCATGCATAAATATGAAGAGGCATTCCTTTCTCCTTTTTTTGAAAGTCTTAATTTGCACTTTAGACTTATCATTGCAGGGTTTATTAAACATATTAATTTAAACACTTAGAGAGGTAGTCACACTGTATTTTAATTTCAAAGTTCTGCATGGTACCAGAGTCTTAGAAGTGAGAACGTAGCATAGCTTTCACTTGAGTTTTCAGCTCTCTGAATGTTAACACTGTTCAGTCTGTAGCCTGCCTGTTGTCAATAAAAGTAACAAGGATTGTTCAGATCTCTTGAGATCAAAGGTCCTGTTTCCCAACTGTACTGTATTAATCTGAGTCTAATCAGAACCCCTTGTGTGGACAAACACCTCAGGGTGAGTTGTGAGAAAGGTGCCTTTTGAAATCAACCTGGGAATCCATGGTTCTAATTTTAATGCATCAGCTGTTCTTATAATTACTATTATTACTTTATTCAGCACAACTATGGTAAAATTTTGAAGTAATTAGCATATGGAGAACTGAATATAGTGGAACAAATTTAATATTTTTTTTTTCCTTTATACTTCACAGTGTCCAAGGTGCAACCAAGTCAGGTTGTTTCTAATCCTTTGGCTCATCCATGAGTTTCACCCTGGGCTGACACTGGGTCATATAGGGGCAGGATGTATTTTGGAGTGTCAGTAGCCTGGAGTTAAGCTATGCAAAAATCCAGGTACAAACCTCAGCAGACTGAATATGGTGTTCCTCACCTCCTGCAAGCTGAGTAAAGATCATAACAAGGGGCACCTTTGACCTTAAACCCATTTTAAAATGCTGAACCTAATTTGGTATCATCATACTGTTAAATCTCATGAACTGTAAAGACTGGACTGAGTAGACTGTTAAAAGGTGAAGAAAGCATCTTGGAAGAGGATAAGATAGTGTGCTATGGCTGGTTTTCTACTCACTGTAGTATACCAAAGAGAGATATCTCTTTTTTTCTCCCCCAGTGTAATCAGATAATTAAAAAACAAACAAACAGGGATTTCAAAACACATTTCCATCAACCAACATTATGTGCTTATGATACAGAAGATTGAGAACAACTTAATTAAGTAGATAGGAGCAGTGAAGAGAAGATGGATTTGAGGAGGAGGAGATGACTTGCTCTTGGTGGAAATTTCTTTAGCTGGTGTCAGAAGCCCTTCTAGAGACAGGGCCTCCATGCAAAAAGAAAAGGAAACTACAGGAGAAAAGCAGCTAGAAGTTTCTATCACTTTGGTGCTAAAAGTTATTTCTTGCTATAGGAAAGGTAGCTCCTTGCTAAGTGGTTTAGTCCAGGATGATGTGGCCATCAGCTGAGGAGACCAAATAACTAGTTTCAAAATAAGTAGTAGCCAGTGCTCAGGAAAACAGGGTGTTATAACATCTGAGTAACTTCAGGCAAAGCTGCTTGATGCCTGATGTGACGTGTCTAGATGGGATAGGAGGGAATTGTTCCTGTCTAGAAAAGAAGGATACACTTGGGAGGGGAAACTAGAGGTGTGCAACTACATGAGGACGTCTGGGCTAAAGAGTGATGACAGAGAGACACCCAAAACAGCTGAAGTAGCAATACTGAGGGCTTGTGGTTTGATCAGCTGCCCTGCTGAATTTAGGAAAAGAAACTTACTTTTGTTTTTTTCCATGTTTAATGCTTTGCACAAATGAAGAGGCTGAAGCAACTTAGAGATACATATTTTTGAATCAGAGCCACATGATAAAGCATTCAAACATAATGCAAATAATTGCAAACTGATGTATCCAGCAGTTTGGTTTTTTTAAAAAAGAATAAATAATTTAGCTTTACACATGGGCAATCCTTGCTAAAAATTGCAAATCAGAACTCTTCTGTTTGAATGTATTTTATTTTGTTAATGGATTCACTAATATGAAAGGCATCTAATTGTATAATGTATTATTAGTCATTTTCTTTGGCATCCTATTAACTTTAAATAATTCTAATATTTAACATTTTATAACATGCACAACAAAGTTCTGTCTCCAGCAGAGGAAAAAACATGCATTAATAATAAATTTTTCATAACTTTCTACTGTGTATGTTGTGATACATATTTGAGCAGAAACACTGAAAACTGAAGCGTAAAATAACAAAGCATCTTGAATAGCACTTTAAAAATATACATTGTAAGATACTAGGGTCCTGTAAGTACAAGAGCTGGAACATAATTTGGTACAATTAACTTATTTTAAAAGTGAGTCCTGTGTAAATTGGGATAGGCTATAACTAAGTGCATCTACTAAATGCCTTTTCAGAGATAGCTGAGCTGGAGTGTATAAAATGGTGATTAATGCCTGCTAATGGAAGTGGTCTCCACCACAAGTTGTGAGCACTGTGGTTGTGGCTGAGCATAATAACCACACACAGAAACACCGATAATCTCTAGCAAATCCCCAAGTTTTCCCGGGTAAGAAACAAGATGACAGGTCACATTAGAAATTTTCTCCTTATGGCATTTTTTTTTTCCTCCCCCTCTTTTGTTTTAGTAGGTCAGATCTTGTTCCTGTGTATTGTGGAAGTATTATGGGAATGAGCAATGTCTAAGCTGCTTAACAAATGCACACTTTCCCCACACCAATCTGTTTTCTGGGGACAGCCAGGCTAGTGCCATACAGCATCCTCTCAGTTGGGTGCTATTAATGTTAATAAAATGCACTTAGCACTTAACATCTCGGGATCTCAAAAGAGCTTGCAAAGCAGCATCATTATCTTTACATTATGGGGACGGAAAATGAAGGATAGGGAGAGTAAAAGATTTGCCCAAGTTTCCATGGTAAATCAGTGACAGAGCCAGGAGCAGAGCCAAAATCTGTTGATTTATAGTCAGTCTCCTATGTGGTGCTCCGTGCCATTTCACCAAACTCCATTTGCCAAGTCCCTGCTGTGTCCAGAGACTGCAGATAAGGCTGCAGTTGCCCTCTGAAATGTGGTTTTGGGGCTCAGACTGATGCAAAGCCAAATTGGATCTTCAAATGCAGGTCTCCTCTGCGATGCATCTCCAAGTACAGGGCCACCTGTGCAAGGGATGCGGTGCAAAGAGCAGTGAATAAACTGCTTTGAATTCCTCTCTGCTGGGGCTGGAGAGTAAAGGGACCTAGTCCTTGAGGAGCTGCAAGTACGTTTTCCATGTGAATGAGGTCCTGGTTTTCATTCCTGTGGCGGTGGGTTTGCATCACCATCCATTGTTTTGCATGACTAAGCCTCCTGGAGTGTTTGCACTGAGCATTTCCTAGTTGCTTTTGAAAGTGACTACAACGAGATAACGCATGAGCAGATACGAAGGTTGAAGGGCTTGTGCTAACGTCTCAGAGAGATACCAAAATATTGCTAGCTAAATTTGGTAAGTAGGAAAATGAGCTGAGTAACATGCCTAAGGATGTTTGTGATGATTCAGGAATACAAATAAAATCTCCTTGCTTCAAATCCTTTGCCCTAGCCCCAGGGTCATTCTCTTCTCAGGTCCCATAAGAGGCACGATAGAGACTAAAAGCTACAAAGAATCTTTGTGCCATCGTGGATCCCAGGAACTAACAGACAGGGATGGTTTTGGTCAATGTGCTCAGCCCTTGTAGACAGGAAGGAAACATCTTCAAATTCCTCTTCACAGTTTTATGCCTCCATTTATAGTAATTGTATCAGTTGTAACAGTAATGTCAGTGATTAATTCCTTTAGTGTGTTAGAATGTGTGTGCCTGCGTTTCAAGAGATTGCCCTTCAAGAGCAAAGGTATTTAGCAAACAGGACAACAAGGAATTATTTATTTTAGACTGAGGGAAAAATGTAATGCCTCACTGCCCTCTGATTGCCTTCCTGGGATTCCTGCAGGGCCATGTCCTGCCTGCTGAGCAGCTCTGACTCAGCTGGAGTCCTCCAGTTCTCAGATTAAACATAATCTGAGGCACTGAGTTAGCAATAAGGGGGTATTTCCCCTCTGCCAAGCCTCCATGTGTGGAGTTCAGGCCTCCTCGTGGTACAGGCAGCATCTGTCCTTAGCATTCATTCTTCCTGCTGGCCAACCAATTTTACCCACCCCTGGTCCCATTTCTGCCAAATCTGAATTTATCAAAGTGCTTCCTGCAGCTCATCTACTCCAGCTCACTGCAAAGGTGCTGCAATTCAGTCATCTGTTTACTTTCTTCCCACTATTGGAAGAAGTATTTGGGGTTCTGCCAGCAAAAGATGGGGCCATGTAATGCCATGATTGAATATAAATACAAGGGGATGGCTGTTTGTTCTCTAACTGACTTTCTGGCTGCACTCTTGGTGAATAGGTGTGTGTGTGTGTCTGAGCTCAGCTTGGCTATTCACAGCTCCACAAATGTGTGCATGTATCTGCATACAGCTTGCTGGGTTGTTTGTTGGTTTGTGGGTTTTTTTCTACCCTGTGTCTAAATAGGCCTTAAAAATCTCAGCTATTCTTTTGCTCTCATTCTGGTAAGAGGTATCAGAGAGCTTTGAAAGACTTAAGGTTTGCAGTGAAGCTCACACTGCCATGTAACTTTTTGTATCTGTGCTGTTGAAAATTAATAATTTATGTTGAGTTTTGCATTAAAAAAGCTAATATAAGGTGGACAACTTTATTGTACATCCCTACGCATGTCAAAGTCCCAGTTGGAGAAGAAAGAAAGATAGTAAGAAGCACAAACATGTGTTGGATTATTTCTTCTAAGCAAATGTAGTACTGTGAAAGATTGACAGCACAGGAAACTGGAGTCCTCCACTTATCTACACTTCATTTCTATCCATTTATCCACACTTCATTTCTAATATCTGGCTTTAACAGCAGATTGTAACCATAGAAAGGCTATAGACTGGATGAAATGACACTCCCTTTTGGATCCAGTTTTATAAAAGAAAACAATTATTCACAGAATGCATGTCTTTATTCTTTATTGCACGTTTCAAAGTCTCCATGAATACTCATTTGCATGTGACAGCTAATGCTGCATCTTGTATTGGCCAGTAAGAGGCATGATTGCACTAAATTGGAAGCAGCAGGCACAGGTTTTCTTTTAAGAATGGGGGTGGGGGCGGCCATCCACTCGCACTGTTCTCAAGTCTTCAGTCAACACGATTTTAGAACAGTTGCAAGTCTAGTTACTGGGATAATAAATCCCAAATTAACTGAATATGCAGATTTCACTTCCATTAGGTTACACTCTTTAAATTGACATACCCTTCACTTTATCTTTTGTTAACAACCCCAACTTTTAAAGCAATCGAGAAGTGGAGAATTGAAAATACTAAACTTGTACTTCAGGAATGAAAAATGAGGACAGTAACATTTCCCAAACTGATATGATTACTTCTTTTTCCCCCCCTCTTTCTTTTTTATTTTTTTTTTCTTGATAAACCTAAAGAAATACGGTCTCTCACCCAGCATAATTTTTCCAAATGAGCTTGTTATCTGACTGACACACAGGATAGCAGAATCCCAGCAATGCAGAAAGGCTCTTGCCGACAATGCTTACAATAAAAATCTATGTACAGAGCAGCAACAGAAAATACTTATTTGGTAACACATTCCTATTCCCTTTTGAAATGCATGCAGCTTCGACTCAGAAGCACTGGAAGATACAGAGATAAATACTTCTATGGTTTCTGTGTAATCCCTTTGAAAATTATCTGGAATATAATGGGGACAAAAGCAGCTGCTTGAAAACGACCCGAAACCCACTCTTTTCTTAAATATAATCTCCCAGAAAAATAAGAGAACATAGGAACTAGCTCCTTAGAAAAGTGAGGAGATTAAAAGAAAACACCTTGAAAAGGTTTATTATAGAGAACAGTGTATCATGATTATTCATTTCCACAAAGTTAAAATTGAAAGCTGCTTTTTTTTTTTTCCCTCCTATTACCCGACAGCTACCAAGCTTTCATACTTTTTGTTAGAAAGCCTTCAAATGCCATATGAATTGCAGCTAAAGCATCAGAAAGTTTTTCATACATGCAATTTAACAACAAGATTACCTGCAATACGTGGGGTTTTTTTTCCAGCAAGAAAACTATGTAAAATCATTGCGTTCCAGTAACAGACAGGACTTACTTTGTATGATGGATTTCAAAAGATCTGGAGGCTGCTGTTCCTTATAAAACTATGCCAAAGACTATTTAAGTGGCCAGTAATATAAACATTATGCTACTAGCACTGAACAGTTTATCACATAAATATAATTGTCTTCTTTTAGAAGAATAATAAAAGCCGAATCCATATGTTACGCATTATTTAAAATTGTTTTCTGCAAGACGTATTAATCCCAGCGAAGAAGCAATTCTTTTACTATAGGAGTAGAACAGCAGTTTTATTTTATTACATTGTCATTGTTTAATTTGTTTGTTCCTGGTAGTAGTTTCACAGATTTTTATGAACTGTTACTTTTATGGAAAGTCAAGTTACAAATGATGGACGCTGTTTGCTTTCAGGAAAAGAAAGGTCATGAAGGTAGATAATGTATTTATTTATTTACTTACTGTACTCAACTTTTAAAAGAATCCCTCAAATCTTAGCAGAAGCTAAAATAACTTGTGGTTTTTAGACCCAGGAGGCACATATTTTGATATTGCTCCTCAGCAACACTGCTAGCTCTGCAGTCTATTCAAATTTGGGAGCAGAATTTAAAGCTCGGATAAACAGCGTTAGGTTGCAATGGCTGTGCAGAGCTTACAGTTTATCTTTGCAGAAATGTGATCTTGCAACTAAATGTCTTTTTGTGTATTTGTTTTTATGAATTTGAACCGAATGCTACAGTAATAACTTATTTGCTAAAAGCCTCACAGTTCTACTTTAGACTAAGTTATTTTCTACCAGTTAAAAAAACCCCACAAGTATTCTTTTTCCTCGATCATATAAGGTTTAATTTTTAATTCTTCTGTTCTAGGATGTAAAATTATTAACTGTCATGTGTGAAACTGAACTCTAGATTTCTTATTTAAAGTCTCATCTTATTATTAACTTTGAGACAAAAAGCAGCTCTCAATGACTGTTTAAATGCAATGCGGAAAAAGGGCTTAAGCTGCTGAAGTATTTTGGGCATGTTCACATCTGTAAACGAGGCTGAAATGTCTGGCTTATTTAAACATGAACAATCATGTAAATTAAAATGAAACATTTTAATTTTAATAAAATAATAAATCATAACAGTCCCACCGATAAAACAGGTTTTGTAAGGCACCTAAAAAGTAAATGTAATAAAAAGTACATAATGCCAAGTATATGAAGTATTTAAATTATAAGACAAATCAAAATCACAGTGCAAGAAATATTAACAAAAAATGTTGATATTTCTTTTTTTTTTGTAGGAACTCATTGCTATCAAATATGCAAAATACAAGAGAGGCTTTCTGAACTCAGATGCGTAATAATTGGTTGTAAGAACTGAAAGAGATTTCTCTGTGCTAGAAAATGCACATTGTCTGCCTTCTTTTAACTAGAGTCTTCCTCAGCTGGCATCCCACCAAGTTTCTTATTTGCTGCCCGTATCCCAATAGGAAGTAGGTTGCCATTGCTTGTTGGAATCGGGATCAGATCCTGCAAAGAGTTATTCTCTGAATTACTTTTTTTTTTTTAGTGGGCCGTGGTTTGAACATTGCTCAGACTGAAGTTAGTCACCAGCGAAGCTCAATCTGATGTTTGCTCTGTGCTTTACAGCTTTTAATCTGTCCAGTTTGGATTAACCTAGGTAAAACTAAGGAAAATAAAAAAACAAACCCAAACAAAACCAAACCCCAAAACACCAAATCACAGTTTTCCCTTTGTCCTTTTAATCCTGGTATACACTCTTCAAGCTGCATAATGTGCTGTGCATTAATACATATATATTTGTATAGACAAACAAGTCTGTGTTTAGATAGATGCTAACTGGAAATCTGAGCCTTAATGTTGGCTCTCTCCATGGGCTCTTGTGGCAGTTCATCTCTTTGTGCCCGTTTCTCACTGCACCTTTTGTGTGCCTTAATTGCTTAGATTATAAACTTTTTCTCACTCTCACTCTGTGCTTTTAAAATGCCTGACACAATGGGGCGTGGATCTTATTAGGGCATCTTGTCACTGCTGTGGTTATAATGATCCAGATGGTGATACTACCACTAATAATAATAAATAATAATAGTAATGATAAATGTATTAAACTACTATCGCCAATAAAAACAATAATGATCATAATTATGCATTTTTTTCCTAAGTGTGTTCATAGCCCTGGCTGTGAAGCCTTCTTATTCCAAACTCTATGGAAAGTTGCTAAACGTTTTAGTCAATGAAGTTCTAAGGGTGCATTTATTTATTTAGCTTTTGTTATTAAAAAATAGTTATGTGCAGCAGTTTTAGAACTTAGAAGATGAGTTGCAACATGGCCATGAAAAGTCTAACTCATTGTTTCGCGTTATCATATATGTTGGCCTAGACATATATCTGTGAGGTTTCTTGTTTGTTTTGTTTTTCTGCTGTCAAGGAAATTACAGCAACACATTTTTATTTCCTTTGTCTGTTTGACAGAGTGGGATACACTCAGGTCAAATGTTGAACTCCATTTTATATTATAAATACATTTGAGATTAGGGCATACTTTTTGCATATGTAAGCAGGATTATTAGGAGGTATTCCAGTAGCTTTTCAGCCTGAGAATAGTTGTTGACACTTCATTAAAGAATATCTGGGATATTTTTAACCTAGATCAGTTCAGTGACCCAGTTTATAATGCAGCTGTGGTTGTGTAGGTGCAATTCAAGGGACAGTGAAGTGCAGTTGATGAGTCAAAATGAGTGGGTAGGGCTGGGCAGGAGCATTTTTAACAGCCATTGAGCACTCAAGGCAGCATCTTGTCCATCAGCATCCAAATAACTGCCTGAGACTGTTAGATGTAATTGTCTCCTGATTAACCATCCCCTTCCTGAGGAACAATAGAGCCTACATGGGAACCGGAAAGGCCAAGGTAGTGGTGGAGCACAGGCAGAGAATAACACTGGCTGGAAAGGGTGTTTCTGGAAGGACTTGTCATCACTAGACACAGGAAAATAATTTCTGGGGCCAAGAAGGCAGGAAGATACTGCCTGGTTGGGTATACCATGAAGCCAGGGATGAAGAGGAGCTGAAAAGGGCATGGGTGCACTGGAAGATTTTGCAAATAATCCTGGCTCTGGTGCTTCTGAAGAGCAAACCAGTTAGGAAATGCCTGTGCTAAGCTTGAGTTTCAGTCCTGTCAGCCAGGTCTCGATGGGGAAGCCGTCACAGAGCCAGGGCTCGTGTCTGGGAGCACCCTGGGAGAAATGAGGGAGGCAGGGCTGTTGAACAGCCAAAACCTAAGAGGAGTGGTGGGGACACTGGGAATGAGAGGGCATTGCAGAGCTCACGCTTTGGAAAATGAATAAACTTGGCCCAGTTTCAGTTTACTTCAAGCACCAGCCTCAGATCTCCTCCCAGCAGGCGGGCGCTAGAGCAGAAGAAGCTGGATCCAAGAGTACCCATCGGTAAAAAGGATTGTGCTATATTTGAAACCTCTGCTGCCTCTGCGTGATCCACTGGTACGCTCTACTGAGGAGGGAAAAAACATATTTCAACATGCATACTGCTGATTTACTCTCAGAAGGTCAGAGTTCAAATTTTATTCAAGTCAGATACCAAAACATGGGATATTTGTCTCAATTTTGTGGACCCTTAATAACTTTCAAAACTTGACTTAATATTCCTAAGACCAGAGTTTCTCAGGATATTCTCTGTACCTCCTTAGCCTGGCAGTAGATACCATGAGAACTATCATTCTTGTATTAATATGGTATTTTTGCTTTCAAGCAGATTCTGTGAGTGGGAGAGGGAAGGTGAAATTTAGATACTTCAGAATTATTTGGCTCCGCATCTATTTATTCCACAAATAGATAATATTTCAGAGAAATAATTAAGATTCTACTTTATGAAATTCTCTTGCCTGTCTTTACCAACTCCCATTTAAAAATAACGTGGTGGCTTTAAAATAGTGGTGACTCTGTAGGCTCTTAAATGCCACCTTAACACTTCTGAGCTTCTTGAGACATGTTGAAGTTCTTGTACTTACAGAAGACACTGGATGTCACCAAAGGTGTCCAGTATCTGCCAAGACCAATGTTTAGGGGTTTTTTGGAAGAGACTAAACTCAGTGATGGTGATGGGGTCCCTCCTCTCCCAAACCACTGTATCCAGGGAGGGAAGGGATTGGGTTTAAGAGATTATTTGGGATGAAGGACTGCCCCATATGCATCTCACCGCTCTCTCACACCCATCATATCTTCTGTCATACATGTTCTTATGCCTGTACTAGAATTAAGTGTTGCACTCTGCCAGATTCTATGAGGTTAGACAAAATATGGAACCAATTCCCAAAGGCAGGATTCCTGATAAAATAAAATTGCAGGAAGCATTTAGTATGAAGGAGAAATGTCAGCAGTGATAGAAATGTGGGGATTTGGCTTTTTGTTTGGTTTGGGTATTTATTTTTTATAGCTTCATAAATATCTATTCCCGAGGAAAATAATTCCCAAAGGCAAAATGGTAAGGAAGCTGATCTGTTTGTCATGGTGTCAAGTTTCTTCCTGAACTGAAGGATTTCCCGTGTACTTAGCAAGTGAGAGAAGTCTGATTAAGGCTAAGAATCCCTTGTTTAATTAAGCTTCTCTATACCCCTCGAGGGCAAGCACAGTCTTCATTTTACATATAGGTAAACTACACCATAGACAGGTAAGAGGCAATTCCTTTTCCCTGAGCAGATCATGCAAGCTAAGGACAGGGCATCTCAGCAGGTTCTGGAGGAAATGCTGCTCTTCTTCAGCTTTGTGGTGCCATACACTTAATCCATGTGGTAGTTCTGCAAATGATTCACCTTCAAGTTTTGTGTGTATGGTTGCTGTACATGGTCATGCCTGGGATAAGACAATGTGCTCACAGGCAGAAGATTTGGATCCCACCTGTATGTGTTTGGTGTCCTTTCCTGGGCTGCTTCCAGAGCTCACCTCAATTTGCTTTTGAGATGACCACGAATGAGCAGTTGAGGCTGCATAGTCTGTCAGTGGTGGGGATGAAATCCCCCAAATCACTTTGCTCTGCCCAGGAGAAATCTTTATTTCTCCTAATGGATTTAACAATCCCACTTGCAATCTCTAACCTTTGAGGTTCTCACACTTGAAAGCTCTGCTGTGATGTAGGTTGTATGCTTACTTGGCGTATAGAAGCAGTAGAAAAAGAGTGTATTGACTACAAGAGATATATATTTTTAAAGGGTTATCACACGTATATTGCATTTTTCCAGAAGAAAGGTAGCCCCCCTCAATCACACTGCTCCATGAAGTTGTAATGTTGCCATTCAGCATGATGATGTGAAGTAAACTTGCTGTAGAATACATGGTAAGGAGCGTGAGCTCCTCAGGTGCAAGGTCCCACTGCATCCAGGAGAAGTCATGGCATTGCCATCTGCAAGAGCAGAGTTTTATCTCCTTTGTCTCTCATGCTTAGTGTCAATTTAGCTACTACAAAGAAACATATTTTATTAGAAAACCTGCATAATACTGTATTGAAGCTGTGATAAAATTATTGAGAGCATTGGACATTATAATCTTTTCTTTCTTTAATACTTTTTTTGTAGACTGCACTAATTATTGTACTGTATAATCCTGTGCCATCAAATAGACTAGCACATTAGCTATTTCTCTCTCAATCTCTTCATGCTTTCTTTCTCTGTGAGTCACATCAGTGACAGCAGTTAAGTAAATCAAAGTTTATAAGACTTGGGGAAAAATTGTCATACGCTGCGCGCAGAACCAGCTACTGTATTTCAAAGTTTTGGTTGAAGTAACAATATCAAAGGATCTCTGTCATATGGGAATCTTTTCCTCTCACGTTCCTGCACTATGTACTATGGAAAGGCTTTAGTAAGTGAAGTGCAGTAAACCCAAAGTGCCAGTTCACTACTAGTAAAAAAGAAAAAGTAAAATAGGAACAGAGACAAACCAAAACCAAATGAATCCTTCTTGTGGATGTGCCTCGTGTATGTGTCAGTGTGTCTGGGCTTTGCTTTTTCTTCTTCCTTTCCAACAACAATGTTGAAAAGGCAAAAAGTATTAGAGCAGAAATGCTCTAATTATGTTCGTGTTCTCTGCTCAGCTCCCTATATCAGCAAGAGGAAAAATTTCAGACCTTTCTTACAAGTAGACTCAGGTTATTCTTTTCTTAACATTTGCAGAGTGTCCTTTAAAGAGAAGTGGAGTAAAACTCTGTTTATTTTTTTGCATAAGTTTCAGAGAAAGAAGGTCTCTTGGCTCTACTCTTCAGGGTCAGACACTTTAATTTGGGGGAGCAGAAGATGGGTAATTTAAATTACTCTTTTTTCTTTTTTTTTTTTCTTTTTTTTTTTTCTTTTTTTTTCTGAAGAAAATGCTCCTGCACAAATGGCCTTTGCTTTTCTCCTTAGTCAATAAATCATGGGAGGCCCCAACCTAGTAAACCTGCCTGGGACTGATGCTTTATAAGCACTTTAGAGTAGTAATTAATCAACATGCCACTCTTCAGCGCAGAACATAAGTAATAGGGAGCAAGGCAGGTAATGTTTTCTACAACAAGATAATGGCAGAGTGAGGCCCATGCTGGAGGCTGCCTGCAAACCCACCTTGCACAGAGGCAGACATCTTCCTGGGGTTTTCTTTCCAAGCAAAGTGCAACGTGACCGAAGCCTGGCTCTGGTGCCTGGCAATCCTTCCATTCCCTGTTGCCATTTCATGGGATGTTTAATAGCAATAGTCCTCTGCTTGTGACCTGGGTTTGCTTTGCTTTTACCCCAGCAAGGTCTGGAGCAGTTTGGTCTGTGCCTTAAACACCTCTGTTCTGCAAGGACCTACACATGTGTGAAAATTTGCAGAACATCTATATTGGGATTTTTCCTACCCCAACTATTTAGGATTGACTGAAGTTCTTCCTTGGTAGTGAATTTCTACCTATATGACAAAAGACCAGGAATACTTGAGAGTAATTATTCCCCCAAAGTGAGTAAATTAAGCCTTTAATTAGATCTTTCCTTTGTTTATTTGATATTTGTGTGTTTGTTTTCTTGGTTGTAAACAGACTGCTTGAATGGTGAATGGCAGAGGGAAAATGCAAATATTTGTGGAATAGTTTACTGGAAACAGAGTTTGGTTTATGCCAACCCATGGCCTGAGTTGATAGGAATATTATCACCTTTTGGTACATCTCCAGTAAAGTTGCACCTTTTACCACTATCTGGTTTGATTTAATGATGCAAAAAGAATGCAAAGCTTGTAGGTTTCCACTATTCTTTATGGTAAATTTTTATCATGAAATAATACAAAGAAAGTAGCTCTTGACAAGTCCCATTTTTCCTCACAGTGATCTCTGGTTAGAGAGCTGTGAGACTACTGTCATTTCCTTGCCATTGCTTTCAGTGAATTCCATGCATGTGAAAGAGAAAATGGATAGTGGAGCTGGAGTTCCTGTGCTACCCACTGTGTAGGTACTGAAAGGATGGAGACTTACCATGAGATTCCTTACATTGCTCTTCTGCTATACATTAGCTTTAATCTTTCACTGAGCAAAATATAGGCATTTGTAACAAAAATAATGAGAGTTAGCCCTTTGGAGACTCTATGGTATGGGTCAGATTTACCTTTTGGGATCCTGATGTAAAAGGCTGAGATCAGAGAAGATACACCAATGTAAACCAGGTGTGCATATGCACATAAGTATATATAGAGAGGCACGTATTTCCTTTCATTTAACAAACATCTGTAATTCAGACCTCAACTTCTGCTAAAATAAACCTTTCTTAACTTTAAATTGCTGTTCCTATCAGGGTTTTTACTAGCAATGTCTCAACAACTGTAGATAAAGAGGATCACCAAATAACCAACCTTAATGTCCACACACAGCAGCTCCTAAATCTGACCATGAAAACATCGTGGTCTCCAAGCACTGCAACTTCACAACAAACTTCTGCCTAAGAAAATGTGAGCAACCACAATGCAAGCATCCATTTCGTGTGAATCACATGCACGGTTTTAGCTCTGACCTAGAATGAATTAACTTCTATTCCCCAAAGCTGTGTATACATGTTATCTGGGGTTAATTTGCTGGAAGAAGGATTAGAAGCAAGTCAAGTTTGTGTGTCTCTGAGAAATAAGGTTTCATCTCAGTTGTTTTTTATGTAGGCATTGAAAGAAATCTGGAAGCAACAGGGTATGTGGAGGAAGAGGGAAAGGGTTACAGCCTCAAGCTTCCTGAGAAGCACAGCTTGCAGCTCTGCTGTAGAGAAGGTTTCTCCATCTGGCAGACCTCCTGGGATGCCAGACTGGTGCAACCAGTCTGCAGGATTTCTACAGGGGGACACCTTCCCCTGCCGTCCACCAGTGCAGCCAGCCCCATACTGGTGCCAGTGCTCCTGCTTCCATCCCTCAGCCTCCTACCAGTCTGTTTGGTGATGTGAACTGGTTGCACAGAGGGGCAGGAGAACAGTTGTAGTGGTTGTTAAAGCTACTGAAAATGCTAGGATAGAATATGGGAGTACACCCAGTGCTGTGGGAAAGTGAGTGAATGAGCCCAAGGAAAAAAAAAAGGGAAGAGTCAGAGCAACACAGGGAGTTCTTGGGCTTCTTCTTGTACAGACTAAATTAGGTTGTGGGAAATAAAGGAGTGCACTTCTTATATTTGAATGAAAAATTTCTAACCTGTGAAAAATAGGGAGATAGTAGTTATTGTGACTATTTACATCCAAGCCTTTTCCCCCTTCTGCCCCCAACAGTTTATGGTGACATTAGCAATTAAGAAAATAGTTCTGCTTCAAGAAAGGGAATGCTTTAGGAAACTCAGATGTCTGTTGAGGAGTAGCATGGAGGAGCACCTGGAGATGAAATTCTACCACAAGGTGTAAAATAGTCCTTCTTTACTCCAAAACTGCAAAGGAGCTTTAACTATAGCATTTCTGATAATGCTTCCATAATGTGTGTGTGTGTGTTCTCTGAGGCATTCATTTGGCTGGCACATTGGAAAATGGTTAACACAGTGAATGTGGGGTGTCATTTTTGTAGTGGAGAATGTGTGCCAGAAGAATTCAACTGTAACCACTAAATATTTGCTTAAAAATAATTTTAACCATCTGGACTCCTTTTTTCTTATTATTCTTATTCTTCTTTGGAGGTGGGGTGAGAAGGGGGTATTTTAATGGGAATGATTTGTGGTTACAAAATGAATTTGGTTAGTTTGGTTACCACCCCCATTTATATGATGACTACAAATAGTCCCTAACATCTGAAGTTTTAAAGAACCAGCAGATTTTTCTCTCTTGAGCTTCAGAAGCTGGAAACGAACTTACAAAAGACAATAAATTGTTCTTGATGGAATAAATAGTTTGTGGGCTTGCTATTGTTCCTCTTGACAATACACTAACATGTGCTAATAAAGGAAGAATTGAAGAGCTTGCGTAGTGCGGTCTTTTCTGCCAGGCTAAATTTTTCCACTTTGGGAGCTGGAATCAGGTTCCCTGCTTGCAGGGCAGGGAAAAGGCAGGGCTGGGATTCCCGGGAGCCGGCACCTGCTGCCCATCCCGAGGGCGGGAGGGCTTTGGGGAGCCTTTCCCAGCGAGGTCGGCAGGAACGGCTTTGGAGGAAACCCGAGAGAAACCTGCAAACCTTCCTCCCGAGGAGCCTTATCAGACTTTATGGTTCAGGGACGGGATGCCTGAGATTATTTCCCTTGGCCAGAATAAGGATGTTTGCTAAAAGCAGGGTTGGAAGAAAAGCTTCAATGTCTCGTATACTCAAAGGAACTTTTTTTTCCCCTGTCTTAAAAAGAATATTCACCTTGTTTTTAAATATTCAGAGTTCAGTGACAGATTTTTTTGGTTCTGTATCCAGTGAAATCTAGTTAAATATAGTTGGTAGACATACATATTTCTCTGCTCTCTCTGGCTTGCCTTAGCATATTAAATGAATGTTTTATGGAGCCTGCTATAAATACATCTGTTAAAAGATTTCTATCATACTTTTAAATGCCTAAGTTTTAACAACTACCTTTGTGCACTACTGATATATTACTAGTAAATGTGATCAGGAGATAAATCAAGAGAAAACAGGTACACTTGCAGGTAGCATTCTTGCTTTAGTAGCTCTCAAAGATACTTTCTCTCTGTTTTCTCGTACACTGCAGCAATGGTTTCATCCAACTCATTGTACCTTAGGAACAATTTAGTATCGTTTCATTTAAAATGTGCAAGCTTTATATGGAGAGTAAATGTGTAGCCACAAGGTAAAATTAAAAAAAAATATATATTAGTCTCATCATTAAAAAAAGCCTTTAAAGTTTCCATTATCCATTATGTCAGGTAGCAAATATCTTCTCAATGTAACTCCAGACATTAAATCTGTCAAGAGGCATGCAGTAAAATAAATGTCTGGGATACCTTCATAAACAAAAATCTTATTTCCATAATTCATACAGCTGGCTGGCATTTATTGGCACGTCAGGTGCAATGGGGACATTTCAGGAACATTAACATGTACAGCATCATTTGTCAACAAAGCAACAATGTAAGCAAATCGTTCAGAACTCATACAGATTTACAGCTTTCTCTGCCAGCTGCTAATTACGGTGTGCTCTGCCTATTTGGTATGGTCTTTTTTATTGGAAAATGACAAAGGGGTTATGGTATCCCAGTTTGGAATATAGATGCGCTTTTAGTAATAATATGAGTGGTGATATGACTACACAGCCTGGAGTTTTGATCTAGTTGCACTAGTTTTATAATTGACCGGTTCTGATTGATGAAGGACAAAGAGAAATTCAGTGGTGTTTACTTACTGATAGAAGTAACCTCTACAAACAAAGAAATAATAAAATATCAGAGAGCAAAAAGAAGTATCTGTGCTTTAATATCGTTTTTTTTCCCTGACAGGGAAAATTCAGCTCTCACTGAAAACCTGATCTGTTTAGTGAGCAGTGTTTAGCAAGCCCTCTATGTTACAAACTGGCAAATGCTCTTAGAACGTTGCTGAATCTACTTTAATAAACAAGACAGAGACTTCCACCATTTTAAACAATGCAAAGGTTAAATAAAAGCCAACAATACCATCTGTAAGGGCCAAAATATGTGTTAATTATGTGCTTTCAACATCCTCTGTGTCTGTCTGTCTGTATTTCTCTCCCTTTTTATTTGTTTGAGCATGTGTGTTGATGAATGTATGTGTTTTTGCAAGTTAATGACAGCAAGTGAGTTCTACTTTTTATTTTCAAGCTTTGGCCAGTTTGCATTTCAATCTCATAAAATTATAATTAGAGCTTTATGCTTCAGATGTATAAATTAAATATGCTTTCATAATTATTATACCTGCTATTCAGCCAAAGGTATGAGGATTCTATTAGCTAAGTACATATTTAGACACCTAATAAAATTCCTGATTCAGTTCTATTTCTTAGTTTCAGTTCATGAACAGTAACCACTATTCTGGGTTAAGATCTTGACCATTTAATTTTTAAGAAAAAAGTAATTAGACTATATTATGGATTAATCCCTTGCCAATTTTCATTTTTTAAATCAAAGTAATTTTAGACTTGGGAACTACATAATTTTATGCAAAGAAAGTGTGTTTTGCCAACCTTATTAAAATCTTTAAAGACCATATTTTCTATAGGCTTCCAAAAATTTTCCCAGAAAAATGTGTGGGTGCACCCATCTGTACACATGAATGGGCAACTGGGAGCATAATTAACCAGTTTTGCACGTGCAAATGTAGGTGTTTAAGTGCAAATTAGCTGACCCCTGGATTCTGCTGGTTCATTATGCAAGCTGATTAATAATATTTCCTTGAATTCCATAATATAGGTTAAAATCCTCAAAGATTTTTACAGACAACAGTAACTTTGCTGAGATCTGAGATCACTAAAGTAATTGAAAATGTTACTGATGCAACAGTAAAATGAGGTCTTGCTCAGTGCCAGTGTTTGGGTGTTATTTTGCTTATAGCAACTATATGATTCTTTCCATGTAATAAACTCCATTGGCTCTGGCTCTGGAGCCATTATGGTCTGCCACTGTTCTCCAGAAGCAAAATGCACATGTTCCTAAAGGAAAAACTAGTGCACCAGGATTATAAAAAAAAATAATTAAAAAATGACCATCAATCTAAGTTTGTTTGAGCAATCACAGCTGCTTCCAAATAGGAATTATTTTGTATTAGAAGCAATTTACCCATCTGGAAAAACAAAGATCTTTGCATATGTTGAAGTGACTGACTTTTAGCTGAAAGAAAGTTAAAAACCCAACTACTTCTGAGGTGTTTGGCCTCAGTTTCAGGTCTGGAAATGTAAAAGGTCTTGAAGAGTTCTTGTAAATGCTGAGATGGTTCACTGGCTCCTTGGTTTTGTGCTCCCTACCTACTGATGCTCTCGCCCCGCGGCACCCTGGCAGGCTGGCTGCCCACACAGCTGCACAGCAGTTTTCTAGGAAAGGGGAGCAGTTGTGCAGCTTCCTGAATGAGACATGGAAATTAGTGGCTGCATTGCCTCAGTATTAATTGTGTAACTATTCATGGAGAGCAGGCTTGTCTGGGAAAGGGTGAGCTGTGGGGATGAACCTCGACAGGGGCTTTGAGTGGTGAAGGGAGGAGGTGGAAGCAAAAAGAAGAGATGAGATGTAGGACACAAGAGGATATAAGTTACTTGGGTGAGAGGCTAAACTGTGTCTCTGTGCTGTTACAGCATTTTATGGATCATGTGGAAATAAATATTCAATCCAGAGCTTAAAAAGAGCAAAGGTTGATGACCCCTGGAATTCACAGTTACCCCCACTGCAGTACCCAAAAGCAGCAATTCTGCTAAAAGGCCTGACAGACCAAGACCAATTAACAGAAAACTAACTTTATACTGTTATTTCAGGTTTCTTGAATTTACTTTATCATTTTTTCTATTTGTGTTTGTACATTTGAAGAGGAAGTTTAGGCATTCCTTGATCCATAGAGATTGCTTTGCTTCCTGCTGCCTTTGATTCCTCTTGCCTAATAATAATGGGCATTATCTTATATCCATATTTAATTTTATTATGTCACTGGTATTGCAAGAAAAGGATGTTCTTTTCAAACATTGTAATGCATTTAGTATTTCACTAGTCATCAGTTAAATCAATTTTTCCCTTTATTGGATCTGAATTATAAATCAACTAGTCATTGTATGGGATACTGTATATGAATGTACAGTATATCATTATGATGTATCCTATAATAATGTCTCTTAGACATGAAAACTAAAGATGGTGGTTTAAAGTGCTGAGAGAGAAAAAATTGGAAACATCTGTTAGTAGGAAGTAGAGAAGACTTTTCATTAAAGTTTGTCAAGTGTATTTGATAGGAGGAACACACTGGGCTCTATTCTGCCATCCCTTACATACTTCCACCCCAGTATCCAGAGTGTTTTTTCTGTCTTACATTGAAAAGCCAGTATTATTGGAGGCACTAAAAAGCCAGCTCTCTACTGTGGGTAAGGCACAGCACAGCAGCTCAAGAAATCCAAGACCTTGGGCATAGAGAGGATGCACAAGATTTATGGGAAAAGAGAGAGAGCACATTACAATACAGGCAGTGTCTTGGTCTTCGTCTGTGCAGAGGTAATGACAGCTGAGTTGCCATTATGCTGAGTATGTCACCAAGCTCCTGTGGAAGGAGTTAAAAAACTCTTATTTCCAATAAACCACTACTTACAAGAAAAGGGGCTCTTAAAATGAAAAAAAATAAAAATATTGAAGAAGTCAAAGAGGGTACTTGGAGGTATCTAGTTAAGCAGATTTTATCACCCAAGGTACTGTGATGAGGCTGGTGAAACCAGAAAATAATAAAAACTTCCAGGTCAGTATGTTTTAGCTGAATTGTACTGGAATTAAGCAGACCTAACTGCCTAATTAAGGAAGCTTAGCAAAGGACTTTCCGAATGCACAGGGGCAGCCCTGTGTGGTGGTGTCCATAGGAGAGGTTCAGGCAGCACCGAGCTGATGGGTTCCTGTTCCTGCTGTGCAGTTCCCACTCCAGCGCGGGTGCTGCCAGCCCCACCTCACCCTATGACACAAAAATACTTCCTGCATCTCTTGGAAGATACAGCACAGAGCAGCATGCAGATTTTGCAGCTGTCCAGCCTGCAGCATAGACCCCTCATACCTCTTCCTGCAGGTGTAACAGCTTCAAAGCCAGTATCTCGCCTTGCCTGTGTGATCTTTTCCCATTTCTTCCTGCTCTAAGTGTTCTATGAGCCCCGTCGTTCCTCTGATGATATCCAGAACTATAAAATCAGATACAGGATTTGCAGGGCCCAGGGCAAATTACCCCTGAGTCAATAGAAAACAGAATATTGCTTATTGATTTGGTCTAGCCTGTTGTGTAGTCGATGGAGAACAAACTAATACAAATAAAATGAATCAATTGGAAGCTGGCTGTGGGCCTCAGTGAGTCACATGAAGTAGGTTTCTGATATCCTTTATCATCACGCACAGCCAGTGAAACAAGAGTGCTACTGTCTTCTGTTGGAGCAGAGAGTTACCTCGGGCTATTCTGAAAAAAATGCTTTTTTCTTATTTTTAGACCTGAATCAGCTCATGCTAGTAAATGTATTCTTGTGAATACAGATCCTACTTTGTTGTAATGCCCATGGGAAGGCGGTAGTGTAACCTGTTTGGATGCAGCTGCAGACCACCTGTAGAGAAAGTCAAATTAGGGAGAGACCCCACTGTTCTTTGCATTAATGCTTTTTGTGTTGTGGCTTGACTCCCCCCTCCCTCCCCCTTCGATGTATCTTTCTCAACCAGGGAGATAGAGAGAGCACATTTTAAGACCTTCTGTCCCTTTAAGGCATCTTGTGATTGAAAGAAGATTTGAAAGCCTGTAAAAACTCCCCAGTCACCAATGAGTGATGGTGTGCAAAGCGTCTTAACACTTTTAGGATGACTTTTCCTCCTGGTCTTCTTGCAGGTTTGGCGGGTGTTGGGTTTGGGGGAGGTTGTTTCCTTCTGCACTTAAAGGGCACATTTAAACCTCCCTCAAGTAATCAGCATGTTAGGGGCATGTTCTAAGTTTTGAATAATAATTAAAAAAAAAAAAAACTGGTTGTCAAGAATTAAAAGCCCTAACTTGCTGCACTTTTTGTTCCATTGTTTCAAAAGAAAAGACTCCGTGAACAAAAGGAAACAACTCGAAGTGCAGAGCCTGCAGACCCTGCATATTCACATGAGAATGGGTCTGATCTCACTGATCCCACTTAATGATGCTGGAATTCCCTTCGGAACAGATTTGTCTGAGCTCAGGACAGAGGGATAGTTAGGCAGGAAACCAACAGGTTTGAGGAGAGTATGTAGCCTTGGTATGAGAAGTAGTTTAAGTTAGTTCTCCTGTTACCTAAGTTGCAACTGCTAAACACTTCTGGTATCTTTAACTTCTCAGTAGATTATCATTTTAGTAATTTACCAGGTAGTATTTTGTTGCATAATAAAGAAATTGTCTGTACTGAAAACTTCATGGAATTGCTTCTTTTCAACCCAGTTCTTTGCAGATGAATCCCACTGTTTTACTAATGGGTGACGTACTAGTTAACACAGGCAGAATTTGTAGATGGAGGTAATGTCATCAAGCCTTGCCTCATTTTAAATTCCTTCCTCTCGCTGGTGGTGTCAACGTTCACTGCAAAGACACTGATGATACTGAATCTAATTGGTCTTTATGTGTAGGGTCATGTGTGCTCTCCAAGAAGTTTCTGTGTAACTTTTCCCTAATTGAAATTAGAAGTGTTGCTGTGTACACTGCAACTTAATGGTGACAACGTTGAGCCAGCTTCGAAGCTCAGATGCATGGCACGCATCCCAAGAAATCTGCTATGATGCTCCCACATACATCTATGCATATTTTTATGGTACAAGAGACATAAGGTGTGGAAAAGGAGCAGTCTCTTTAAGGGGGATGTGGCAACCCTATCTGCCAGTCATCTTGCCTCTGCTGTTCTATTCCTTTTACAGCCATTCTGCCTTTCCGGTCTCTATAAAATCTTTACCTATGTGTTTAATGTCTGCACTGCTATCAAAATCCATGGGAAGGTGAGAGGTCGTAAGAATAATGGACCAGCAGCACTGGTCCTTTGTTGAAACCCTCTTTGCCTGGTTTGGGGATGGCTTGCTCACTGATGAATGGCCATTTTATATTCTAGATAAGATATGACTGGCATTGTCTGTGAACCATTTTGGGGGTCAGGCTGAAGCTCACAGCTGCTATGTAACCAGACCTCACCATAAAATACCTGCAGCCCTGTGTTTTTGACTCTTTCATAACACATACTTAGAGTCTGGAAAAGTAACTTCTCACTGGTGGAAGTGTTTTGACTGGGAGCTTAATTTATAGTGGCTCATAGAATTGCACCGTGTAATAGGCAACGTCCTTGAATATTTTTCTTGTACCTCTAAGTGACTCTTTTAAAAGCACTGCTTTACCTTGTAAAAAAAAATGTTAAATGTTTAAGGAAGAAGTAGTAGTGTAGGTTAATAATCATCACAGTGCTTTAAATACTAGTGGATAATTAGTGACGTGAATAAATGAAATAGATTTCAGGTATAATAGCAAAGTTAAGGAAAATCACCAAATACTAGCAAAGCTCCAAAACTAACTGCTTTGTGTTGCATGCTGTTTTAATGACTGTGATTTTTAAATATGCATAATTCCAAAGAGGTCACATGTTCCACATTAAAAAAATAATAATAATACTATGACATAAAAATATTTTTTCCTTAAAAAGTACTTGTAATATCAAAAGGACTGTGAAGTATTAGCCATTTAATACAAATTTATCTTTTCTTGCAGATGATTACATTTTCATTTTAATTGCTCACATTTCCCATTCTGATCTTAATGGTTTATAGTAGGCAAGACATGCCACAAAGAAGGAAAAAAAAAAAAAAAAAAAAAGATTTTATTTGTTAGTTAACAGTCTTCAGAAGTCCTAATTTGGCCAATGTGTTCTGCTGCAAAGTCTTGGAATGCTGTCTTGCAGTTTCAAAAGTGATCTTATTTGGCTTCCCAGAAACTATTATGCCTGGAGGATGCCATGAGAACAAGGGCTGCCTTGTTAACAAGTAGAAAACTCTCAAAAACAAGATAGGATCCTGATATAAATCATAATTTAGATGCACAGAGCTATGTTCACAACCACAGTAATGTAATTCATTTACATCTAGTTATTACTTATCTCCACCCGAACTACTAAGTTCAGGAATGCAGCTGCCTTGTGCCTTGTGACTTGTGGGGGTTAGGGAAGAATGACATCACCAAATTTAAGCACATTACCATGCTGACATAGTGGCACCTTGTTTTCTCTTTTACAGATAGAGAGAGGATTGTGTGCTACCCCCCATTCTTCCAAAGAATACCTTTTTTCCCCTTTCAAGCAGCTGCTATATGAAGGGTTGCAAATGTCACTTCAACTAATGATGAATGATGCTTGACCCTTGGACCTGTTACTATGAATTTTATGCAATGCTAAATTAATATGAAAGATCTCTGCTAGAAGACTTCAGCTATTATGCATGCAGCATAAATGATATGTTAAACAATCCAAATTTTTTTCTTAGAACCATGGTAAAATGCAGAGCTGCTTTAACGTTTTGATGTGCATTTCCACTTAAGATTAGTATCTTCTTTAGTTCTAAAAATATTTTTGGTAAGCAAATCAGTTTACGAAAAACATTGTCAAAAGGGCAACTGGCCCACATGTCTTTGTTGTTTGCGTTTGAATATAATTAATTATGTAAAGCAATAGTTAGTGGGAGCTTAACGATTAGTAGAATCTGTCAAATAGTCACACGGAAATTGCCAACTAATTGAACTACTGGTCTTTTATTGTTCCAGGAAGCAGTACAGAGTGTCATTCTTTTATCTCGTGAGTTCGTTATTATCACATATCACATTTTTCACACAATATATGCTTCCTAGTAGCCTAATACATAAATAACCCTCCTGGTAATGTCACAGTGTGCAAAAGAGTTTGAAATAAAAACACCTGTTTTAATTAGTATTCAGATCTGTGCCGTTAAAAAATGATAATCCTCTTGCAGTTATATGACATTTTTAAAGCTTTGAATTTCCATCTGTATCTTATATTATGATGTTTCAGGATTGTCGTGAGTTAATTATGTTAACTTGGGAAACATTGCTTGCATTTAGAATGAAAAACTTCAGCTTGAATAGCCAGGAAAGCAGATGCTATCTTTCTTGTCAACCGCTTTGTTGTGTGTTGCCTTGAAACTTTTTATAAGATTTTGTATCCACAAGGAAGTATAAATCTCCATGTATTTGAAATGTTGCTCTAATCTAATCAATATTTTAATATAGTTCTTGTGGGAGGGACCTGAATGTGTCTCAAAGAACCAAAGACATGAAAATCCCTTAATTTATGTTGAAATCCTCCTGTTACTGCAAGTCCATTCTAATAAGTCCAGACTAATTTAAAGAACAGGAAACATCCATGTACTACAAAGCTTAAAAATTGTGTCAAAACACTCACATTTGGGTGGAATAAAAGCAATTGGAAATATGACAATTGGAATGTGTATTCAGAGTAACCCTGCAAACAGGAAAGATAGGCACCAATATCTGGTGAATGTGGCAAATCTGCATGAGGTCCTATCACAGAACCAGTGCGAATGTAAAATGCAGATGTGTGCATGAGCCAGAGGAACAGGTGTGACGTGAGGAAGGATTTGGTGGATGCACAAGAAGCAGTGTCTCCTCTTTTCACGTAAGGCTGTGAGGCATGTGTGGGAAAGAGAAAACATCATGTCATTGAGTCACTTGCATTTCATTACACCCCGTCGACACCAAGGAGGGAACCATAAACATTGCCAAGGGTGTTTACATGTGCCCAGGGGTATTTACACATCTTCAAAGGCTCATTAAGAGAAGGTATAGCTGCCTGTGTGGAATTGCATGTGGCAGGATGGATGGATGGTTCCCACGCTGGCCTAGGAACAGCAGCCTTTTGGTTAAAAAGACCTAGGCAAGGTCTCAAATGTTTGGTTTTTTTCTGTGTACACAGTTCAGTTCCACCAGTCATGCCATTACCAGCACATCACAAATACAGATTTGATCATAAACTTAGGGCTTCCATATTTTTAAAAACATCATATTCCTCAAAGAAAAGCTACTTTCATTGCCATGAGGATGTCAGTGTTTGTCAGCAGGCACCATACAGGAGAATGTAAGATGTTCAGACTAACCCATGCCTTCATCAGGACATACCTTAGTATCTGCTTCTCAGCTAATGTGACTTCACAGCAGATGTAGCTCTGAAGTTGATTAATTTGTATTTTAAAAGTTCACTTACCAAGAATCTTCCCTACTCAGGGTAACATGTGACTCTCAAAATGCATAAAAATATTCGGAAATTCATGTTATTATTAGTGCTATTATTATCAAAGGACATTTCGTTAACATTTGAAAGTCCTTCCCTGCACTTGAAGATATATTTGTTTTAGCAACTTATATAATCCCCTCCTGTTTAAAGTTTTGTTTTAAACACATACAATTATCATCTCTCATGCCCTGATTCAGTAGGCACTTAGAAACATTCCTATCTTTAACAGCATAGCTAGTCCCACTAATATCCAGGGAATGGAATTAGAACTTCAGATATTAGCAAAAAAGTAATGCAAATGTGAATTAAGCAACATGGTTTTGAAGTAAGTTGACTGAGGACTTTTTATTTCTTAGACTGAATGCAAAAGTTTGGAAAAAAAAAATCAAAGCAAGCATTACTGATATTAATAATGATTTTAAAAGAATATAAAGTTGAATATTTTAGACTGGTAGCTAGAAGGGATTAGGCACTTAAATAACATTCCAGTAAGGATAGTGAAGAAAAATTCTAATGGCTTTTAGGCAGAACGACCAGCAGAAATAAAATATATATAGACATACATATATGGACAGCTAGATTAAGATAGTATTGTAAGAATATAAGAATAGTATTATTGTTGCTTTGTAGCATGTAAATCACATTAATTCAAACTGATGAAGTGACCTGCTCTGTAGAATATGACTGTTTCCAAGCCATCAAGTCATTTGGATGTACACAATTTACAGTCATACCTTTGCCTCTCCCTGTGTAACTTTCCAAGCCTACATCTAACAGGGGACTTTGCTACTGAAAACTCTTCTTGCTTTACATCTGTGTGGGAACCTACATGAGATGAAGTGATATTCTGTGTCCTGTATAGTGTCACACATCATGTAGTTGATAACTAATTGTCATGTTAGGTAACGATTTCAGCCAAAATTTCATGAACTGATCTAGGGGAGATGAAGCTTGAGCTCTTCTTATGACCCAAACACAGACCTGGGTTCTCTGGCTTGTATTTTTCAGGACAACCCATTTTATTGCTAATAGAGAAAATAATGCCTAAAGCCAAGGTGCAAATACCAGTGCTAGTTTGAAAGTATTTAACAAAACTGTACTTTCTTTTTGAATAACTTGAATAGTGTCTAAATGACCTCTTCCTAACCAGAAGAGAATATAGAGAAGAAGTTAAGCTTTATTGGTAAATTAAAGCCCAAATCCCATGGTTGATGAGAGATACAGTTCGTTTGAAATAGTTACAGTTTCAGACTTTCTCTTCTACAATCAGCGGGTGGAGACCAACATAATCCAATTAATTGTAATTCCCTTTTGTGGCACTGGTACAGTGGTGAATGATATAGTAAGTCCATTGAAGTCTTATCTTTGGTCAGATAATCCAAATGGATTCATATTATGAAACAGTCCTTTACAAAAGTTCTGATGAACAGAAGTGTTTTGACTTTAGTGAACCAAAAGATAAATTCTATACAAAATAAAATGTTTTGTCCTTGACATTTACAAGGCTTATATATACCTGATTTTATATAAGAATACTTATTTCAGCTGGCTTATTTCAAAAAGACCTTTCATGAAAAAGAAACAAAATTATCCAGAATTGGTTCTCTGGACATCCTACAAACCGGTGTGTGAGAAAGGAGATTTACATGTACAAGGAATCTTTATTCTTGTAAATAGACCCATTAAAATAAGTGCAATTATAGATATAAGGAATATAGATATAACATTTTGAGACTAATTTTAGTTTCCACTTTTCTAATAAAACAATAAACTAAATTTCCATTGATAATTCTTATAGCTGCAAACAACTCACATACGTATGTTCCTTTTCAGTATTGCAAGTGGACTAGGGGGATTGCTTAATTTTAGCTCAGGCTTTGATCTATTTACATTTGGAAGTGATTTACATAAAGGAAGCCATAATGATCTTTATTGTTTTGTTAATTATTTCCTTTGATTATTGAAACTCACTCACTGAGGCACAAGCTTATTGTTAGAGGGGTCAGTCCCAATAATATATTTGGCTGCGTGCAATAAGTAAGGATTGGGTGGTCTTCTTGTTTTTTGAATTGCTTTCGTACAGACCCTTTCAGTTGAACAATCACTGGAGACAGGGCTGATTTAATGCTTAAGTCGTCTGATCCAGCACTGCACATTTTGTCTTTCTCCTGTCCTTTAAAGTTGCCCATAGCAATTCCACATTATGGCAGGAGTGTTTTCACTTGCAGCATGTTGAAATCTCATATTTAGTACAGGATACTGTGATACCATTCATGGGAGACAACACACTAGACCATGTATTGAGGTCAGATCTTTTCAGTGTGTCTCAAGAATACTTCTTTTTTTTGTGTGTGTGTGTGTGGTTTTTTTTTTCCTTAAATTGTCTGGTTGAAATTTAATACCAAGAATTTTTTACCCTTTGGGGTACATTACATATGAAATAATTTATGACCCATGAATCACAAGAAGGCAGTGAATTAGGTTTCAGATAAGTCTGCCAAATATTACAAAACATTGTGTACAGATTTTTGGACTATGAAAAGGCTTTTGACAAGAATGGAAATTGAAGCAGTGTTAGAAACAGCAAGAAGGGGAAGAACAGAAGATCTATAAGACAGAATCCTAAAGCAGTCTGAGTTAGTAGTACAATTAAAAAGATAGGAATATGTACATATTTTTGAAGTGTGAAAAGGGAACAGAGAGTCATTGTCCAATTCATTCTGTATTAGATCTTGAGACCCTTCAGTTTATTTAAAATGGAGATTTTTGGATGCTGATACACACCGTTCTGATAAAAGACCTGACAGTAAATGGGAAAACAAACAAACAAAAAACCACTCTAAAACCAGATTGTGGAGAATATTAATGGAGAGCAATTATACAATTAAAAAAAAAGTTAATAACAGATTTTAAGTTGGAAGGGAAATATTCATCTTGACTGATATATATATACACACTCTACATATTATTAAGGGAGGAAGATAAAGTCAAAAGCAGAATTCAGAATGGACTTTTGTCTTTGGATAGTAAAAGGTATCATAAAAAGTACATTCCTGATCTAGGCAAGTATTTGCTGATTGTGTTTTGCAGTCTAGGACATATGAAACAGAAATACTAACATCCACTTATAAAATGGACTAAAATCCATAAGCTGGCACAGAGAAATGAGAAAGTCATTAGTCCGGTTCAGAATAAGGCTGGAAGAGTAAAGTGAAAGAAAAAAACAAAATGAAGTGTTCTTTAATACCAGTATGAACTGCTCAACAGCCAAGCAGAGGGAATTAAATAAAGGACAGAATGTTACCACTGTAAGAGAAATTTAGTTTTCACTCATCATAACAATGTAATTTCTAGGAGTTGCAGAAAGTTGGCCCTGCCAAGCTCTGTCCTTGGGCTTGGGCAACCTTAGTACTTTGGAGGTGGGAAACCTTTGCACTGTAGGAAGGTATGAGATGGGTGGGAATTCCACTATACTCTTTCCTTGTGCTTTTCATTAAACCCTTGGGGGTATCTGAGTGTTTCTTTGATTCTGAAGGAAGGAATAATTTGGCGCTGCAGGTTCAAGCTGCTCAAACTGCATCTACCTTCTACTCTTAGTTAACAATTCACCTCCAAGCGAGTCCTGTGGGAGTATGTTGATCTGTAAACAGGTCATCTATTTATTCTTAGAGAGATTTCAGCTGCATTTGGAGGGGGAGATACTCTATATTTAAAGTCACTTCTTTTCCCATACAGAATAGTTGATTCAGATAAATTTAATTTTAAAAGTGCTTGTAATTATAAGCCTATTAAAGTAATTATTGCTTCAAATCACAATGATAAAACACGCTAAGTCAAAACTAATATAATTGTCATCTAACTCTGCAGCAGGTATTGGCAGTGAATTATGCAGATGAGTATCTTAGTGATGGTACATGTTTTTGGCCACCAAAAAGTTTCTCCTTTTTGTATCGCTGTGTATTTTTATGCTTCTAATTTCAAACAGCAGCTGAGAGGATGGAAACGTCCCCGACGCAATGGCGTCACTAGCTGACCACTTTCCCAAACCTTTGAACTACTCTGCCTGCTTTCATCATGTACCAGTTCTGAACTTCTCCAGTGTGCTGGGTCTTTGTCACAGGAACAATGAGATAGTTCATCCCTCTCTTACTCTGCAGAGTCCTGTGGAATTGTGCAAGGATGAATATGACCCAGTGTGGCCAAGTACAGAAATCTTTTATTTTACTTGCACAGATCGAGATTTAAGTTAACAATATTTGGTTGGTTCAGCATGCCCCCAGGTCAGCCAACTGTCCTATCAGAGAACTGACACAAACAGCACTCTTGATGCACCCAGAGACATTCTGCTTTTTAGCTTAAGTTGCTCAGTAATTTGTGCCCAAGTTCCATGGAAATGAGTGCTCCAATAATAAACAAATTCTCAGGAATTATAGCATCGTGGCTTATATTTTCTATCAAAGGGGCATGCCCTGTACCTCTGGCAGAGGTAATGCATGCACCTTTTCTTTGGCTGACTCTGTCCTTGGTAACTCATCAATTGCACAGGTTAG
>NW_009953200.1:1110554-1136758 GCF_000747805.2 Chaetura pelagica | reverse complement strand
AGCAGAAGCTGCTTAGACATAGATTGTTTAAGAAATGTAACTATTCGCTTAGCTGGCATTTTATTTGATTTGTTTCAATACTCTTGGAAATGAAGGACCATGCACTGAGTGCAGGCAGGAGAGGGGACCTCTCATACCTACAAAGGCAGAGGGGAAGGAGGATTGGTGAGCTGGGAGAGAAGTTACAGAAATCTGGCTGAAGGAGAAGAATATCGCTGTGCATGAGTTGAGGCTTCCGCTGTGCTAATTAATCAAAGTTCAGGGGGTTGGATACACTTTGGAGTGTGTGTATCAAATGCAATATCAGGATGGGGTTTCCTAGCCAGGGAGAAGCAAGGCATCATGTGCTGCATCCCCAAGGACTGAGCTCCTTGTCATGTGATGAGCAAGAGTCCTCACCACTTCACAGCATCCCATTACTCTGCTCTCCCTGGACATCTCTGCACTCTGTTACTGCTCTAAAGTGACTGTGATCACTTTGGAAGAAGCTGTTTGTCCTAATTCAGCAATATTTTGCAATAGTTTTGAAGTCCCATCTTTCCTGGGAGGGTGAGATCGCTGCTGTGTCTTTGCACTGATGATCAGAGAAGCTTCAGCTTGTGAAATGCAGGTAGAACTGTCAAACACGCACTTACAGTGTATAAATTAATTTTGTACTGTCAGCCACGAGAACAGCCCTCACAAGAGGAGTTACTCTGGATGGTTTGTCTTTCCTAGTATGTGCAAGAGGAGTTTTCTTTTCCTCTTTCAACCATAGGACCCTTTTGGAGCTCTCTCTAGTAAACTGCCTATTGGGAAGAGTCAATACAGCAAGTTTCCCAAACTTTCAGTCCACTGGGAATGCACTGTGCATGTCCAGCTCCCCTGAAAATATTTCAATGTGAGGAAAATTGTATTCATTAGTTAACAGTGCTGTGTAGGGCTTTCTCCAGGGGAGATCTCCCTAGGGATATCCACCGGCCCTTGGGATGGAGATTCTGAGGACTCTCACCCTGGAGATGGGGGTTGGTTGGACATCAAATGCTGAGGTTTTATAGGAGACTTGTGACTGTGTAGGGCATTGCCATCCCAGTGCTGCCGTGTGCAGCTGGCAAGCAGGGAAGTGATGGAAGAGGTAGCGATGTAGCAAATGGATTTCACTCTCAGACCCATAAGACACATCTCACCAAAGTCTACAGAAAGTTTTTGTGAGACACAACCTTGATAACAAGGGCAAGGACAGAGTCTTGCAACTGGGAGAGAACCTCCTAGGGTGTATTAGAAAGGGTATGGTTAGTAGGTCGAGAGAGGTTCTCCTTCCACTCTACTCTGCTCTGAGGAGGCCACATCTGGAATATTGTGTCCAGTTCTGTGCCCGTCAGTTCAAGGACAGGGAACTTCTTGAAAGAGTCCAGCGTAGAGCCACAAAGATGATTAAAGGAGTGGAATATTTCTCTGATGAGGAAAGGCTGAGGGAGGCAGGGCTTTTTAGCTTGGAGAAGATGAGATTGAGGGGTGACCTCATTAATGTTTATGTAAAGGGTGAGCGTCTGGGGGACAGAGCCAAGCTCTTCTCAGTGATGTCCAGTGATAGGACAAGGGGCAATGGGTGCCAGCTGGAGCATAGGAGGTTCCTTGTAAACATAAGGAATTTTTTTTTCACTATGAAGGTGACAGAACACTGGAATAGGCTGCTCAGAGAGATTAGGGAATGTCCTTCTCTGGAGACATTAAAAACCTGCCTGTATGTGTTCCTGTGTGAGTTACTCTAGGGGATCCTGCTCTGGCAGGGGGTTGAATTAGATGACCTTTTGAGGTCCCTTCCAACCCCTAACATTCTGTGATTCTATTAACAGACCAGGCACTGCTAGATGTGCTTGCAGGAGTTGCTTTTCACATGATTTGGGGTCATCCACAAAATCATGGAGGACTAAATGATACCCGAAGTAGGACTTCAGAAGATGGTGCTCTGGGATTTAGTGGTAGCATGGGCAAAAGACACTATATAGACAGGAAAATACTGATCTAAATTATCTTAAAAGAAAAATAAAGGAGCAGTGCCCTCAGATAACTGCATTTTACTCCCAGAGACCAGTCTACGTACCAAGCGGGGCATGTGGTTAGAGGACCCACGTCCATTTTCTGAGCTCTCTGTACTGTCTTGGTTGATTTTAATATTTTCTTATATTTTTGTTTGTTTGTTTTCCTTCTTCTTTTCAGTCTTTAGCTGATCCTTCCATAGATTCCTTTCTCCCTTTTTAGACCAGGGTAACCTCATGAGGGTATGTTTAAACCAAAGGAACTCTTGGCTGGTTCTACTACAGACATGGCCATTGCCATTAAAAATGTGTATTGCTGAGAAGGCTGATTTACTAAGAATAACACAGTAAAACACACATTCCCTTCACAAATGTATTGTATATTGATTTTTTTTTTTTTAACTAATAACCTTGACAGGTGCCCACACTGTTTTATTTTTTTTTTCCTTAATGTGGTCTTTATATTTTCAGCCTGTGTATTAGCATAAATTTTATGGGATTTTCTGGACATATTTGTGTCTGTATCTAAGATATATGATATCAACTGGCAGTGATGGTTGAACTAATCAAATACTACTGACAAGTTAAAGCAAATTTTTAGGACTGTGAGATTTTGAGCATCTTCCCAGATACAGTATCTCCTGACTGAAAGCAGTCCTTGACTGTCAAGTTTAAATACCAGATTTAGGACTTAATCTTTATGTAAGCAAAGTACCTCAATAAGAAATATGTCTGAGTAAAGCCAAGAAGTCAGGTCCTCCCCTTAAACCAAGCTTGAAATGCATGTGTGCCTTTGTTTATGGCCCTATCTCCATGGTATGTGAGCAATTCCAACCAGTGGGAACCAAACAAGAGTCTTACACTGAATGGACTTTTATTTTTTTAATTTTTTTTTTACTTGGCATTTGTTCCCTCTAGCAAACATTTTTAAAAACTCTCTTATTGCTAGAGGGAAAATTGACACCCTTTGCTTTCACGATGATACATTCCTAACACGTTTCCTTGAAGAGCTGGAAATGGTGCAAAAATCTGGTAAGATAAGTCTCTATAAAGCCTTTAGAAGTCAAGCATTCCACTTTAGACATTTAAGACAAATGCATGGCAAAAACAAGTTGGTTGTTGTTTTTTTTTTGTTGGTGGTGTTTTTTTTTTAAGGTTTCTACTTAAAGTTCTGTGCCAAAGCTACAGTACTTATACATTTTCTAAATGTGTTTTAAGCAATAAGTTGTACAACATTTTTAGAACATGTGTTAAGCTATTTCTCTAAGAATGAAGCTCTTAACAAAACATAAGCACTCTGCATGAGATCTTAGCAGCAAAGTGCTTAAAAGATAAAGTAAGAATTGGTACCATGGGAAGAACACCAGCTGTAGAGCACACAGGTCCATTATGAGAAGTATGGTAGTGGGTAGGGAGAAAATGATTTAATCAGGAGTAAAACCAATTTTATTATAAGGGCACGCAGGGGGTGTGGCACCATAGTGAGAGGGACATTTCAAAATATCTGACAGATTTCAACAATGTGAAAACCCACCCTGTTCTTTAAAGTGACAGTAAACCCCATCAGGTCTCTCTTTTTGATGCTATTGTTAACAGTTGACTGTTTAAAGCTGGCCTGCTAAGATGCTGTCGATCTAGTTCAATAGTGTGTGGAAAAATAAAAGGCTAATTGTTGAAATACGATCAATCAAATATGATCTCAGAGTCTAAAGAAGATCCCCTCTGGTAACTCACTTGAGATCAAATCATTACTTTTATGATTGAGGTAATTCAATGGGAAAAAAAAAAAAAAAAAAAAAAAAAAAAGAAAGAAAAAAAAGAAGAGGCTTGAAACCAAAGAAGCAAGCAAGACAACTAAATGAAATGCACAAGTCTGCCTTTGTTCCAGCTTTGGCTCGCATTACTCCAAGTTAAGGAATTGAGTCCATTCTTTTATTTGCCCATTTCTCCCAAATCCAGAAATTTTGAATGCATTTAATAGCATTTATTAAATTAAAATTGAAAGACAGCTCCATTTTGAATAAGATGTTTCTGTCCAAAAGTAAACTCAACAGTGAGAACTATTGCGTTTAAGTACCAGGGATCTGGAGTTGTGGGTGTCCATGTGTCTTTAATAATTTTACTATTCTTTTTAACAGCAGCTCAGTAAAGAGGCTGCTCATGAAGCCAGCTGAATTGATAAACATGAAATTTCAGTGACATTTAGTAAAACATTTCAGGATTATGGTGCTTAAAATCAAATTTGTTCAGTAGTTTTCATGGTTGGCCCCGATTTGCATTTAGACCAAAATTAAAAAAGAAAACCAGAATCGTAGCACATGTGGAAAAAAGCTAACTCAATTTTTGGAGTAACAGAACTTGGAGAAAGTGTGTGTCATTTTAGTTTAGACCAATAAGGATTTGCACTTTCCTAGAGTTTTTTATGGATTATAATCTCACTTTTTATTATGTTCTAACAGTATCGCACTAGTAGAATTAAAAAGAAGAGAAAGAAAAAAAAAAAAAAAAAAAAAGGAACAATCATCCAATCTTCTTTTATTTTTATTTGAAACTCTATATTGGCATTTAGTTTCTTTTATATTTAAATTCTTTAGCTCAGTCAAGCTTCAAAAGAAAACATTTTTTTTGTTTGCAAAACAGTTTTGTAAGCACTTGTGGTTTGTCTTTAGTGTGTTATCATTTTTGACAGCTTTGCATAGCCTAGGTAGGCCAACAGGGGTCTGTCTAATATTGTTGCTGGGCAAATCTTCCTCCCCGAGATGAAAACCAAACAAAATATTTTTGAAGCAGTAAGAAGGAATTAATATCCTTTATCTCACAGTGCTCTATTCCTCGCTGACATTACATTTAGGCAAAAAAAAAACACAAAACACAAAACAAACCCCAAACAAAACAGGCGAAAAGCGTTACCCATTATTCCCTTGTACATAGCAAGGCTAACACATGTAAAGCAATAACTCATTTTCTATTGCCATGTTTAGCATATGTCTCCTGTTGGCTCAGCAAGGCCTTTAGGCCTGTCCCTTGAGCCGGCCATCATTGGCAACTCTTAGCCCCTCGGCCTCAAAAACCAAATAGCTTTGAATCACGTCAAGCCGTGATGCTCATTTTCATACTGATGCATTATGGGAATAAATGGATCTGACATACTGTGGCAGTGGTGTCGTCTCTTTGTGCCTCTTGGTGGTTTGTGTGTGTGTTGTTTTTTTTTTGTTAGCTGCATTCCTACAGATGGTATTCCATTGAAAATGTTCTCTTCCTACAGGAAAAAAAAAAAAGAGACGGAGAGAGAAAAAGAAAAAAAAACCAACCCCATGCACAGCACCAAACCTCTAGGTGCAGAAGGCTGTTAACGGTTGCTGATGATAGTAGGCAAACATTAACATAATAATTAGTGTCTTGTAATTGTTTCATTAAAACCAGTTGTTCCATTTCTCCTCGTGTTTTCCCAGAAGAGAAGCTGAATTTGGACGACAGCCAGTGGGAGGACATCCACGTTGTCACCGGAGCACTCAAGATGTTTTTCAGAGAGCTGCCTGAGCCGCTGTTCCCATACTGCTTCTTTGAACAGTTTGTGGAGGCGATAAGTAAGTACATCAGCTCCAGTAGCAGCTAGTGAAATAGTATATAAAAATAATAAAATTAGAAGAACAGGGGCATCTCAAAGCTGACTTACCTTCCGTTATCTGTATTCTGTCTTTTTATTGGTTTTCGCTGCCTTTTCTCTCCTACAGCCTTTAGTTATTTAACTGGAGAGAAAATATCAAATTATTGTTCTATAAATTTTCCATACGTGCTCTAACTGTAGTGCCTAAAATGGTTTAGGAGAGGAATTAAAATGTGTATGTATTCCAAATACGCTAGGCTGATAATCCACATATCCCCAAACACAAGAGAGAGACTAATAATTGTGAATCATGTTAGAGGGGGCTGTCTTTATGTTAATCAGAATGAAATGCATGTGTTTTGTTCCACAAGGTTGCAGAGTTTTGTCTTGCAGTGATCACAAAAAGAAGGGAAAATACATTCATGTTCTCTTTTTTGTGTTTACCTTTGCTTTGTTATTTTTATTTTTTTTTTAAGTTGGCTGGCATCAAAAGTATTTTCAAAGTCCAACACATTTATCCTGTTACATGTGTCTGTCATTTGTGAGCTACAAACCCTCTCTGTATTTAATATCTGCAGGTGCATTTTGTAAAACTGTATCAGCTTGGAAAAACTTGAGCAAGAGACAGAGTGATTTGGATGTTTACTCCCACTGGAAAGCAGGGGGGAGAGAAGGATGGCTTAAAGGGAACAAGCCTAGTAGGAGATTAATTAAAGGTCCAATAGAGAAGGATCTTTAGGAGAAAAAGCAACCCAATGAAGTGCTGAGAGATGTGTTTTCTGAATGATGGGCACACAGAGTGCCATGGCTGTTAATGAGAGTGGGGCCGCACATGCGCGGCTGTCAGAGAATATGAGACCCTTCATGTGCAGCTCACTTTGATTTGATATTCATAAGAGTCTTTAATTCAACTACAGATATTCAAGAATCAGCATCAGCTATAATGATGCTAAATACATCTCACAAGATCCTTCCCTTCTTAGTTATTTAGAGATGCGGGACAGTTAAACGCACCAGCTAAAGAAATGTGTGACCTGAAAGTTGGCTCTTGGCAGTTCACCTTCTTCTCCTTTTAAAACGTGAAAATTAGGTGGAGAACATCATCTTGAGAGTTTAAGTTCTTATTGCACAGTCTCTGCAGTTTTAAGAGGGGAAGAACAATACAGAATTTGTTACTGTTCAGCCTCAGTTTCTGCAATGCGTTGGGATAAGAAGCTCATTGAAACACCAGCCCTGGCTCATACCTGCCAGGTGGTTCTCCATCCACCTGCTATGGCCTCTAGGAAAAGATGACATGTGATGCCTTAAGTAAATGCAGGAAGTTCACAGGACACAGCCTGGCATGCCATTTGCATCTCGTCTTATCCACCTTATTCTGCAGTTGAGTGTTTAATACCTACCCTCTGCCATTATCACATTCTCTTCCTGATAATCCACCATCACACTGGTCATCTGGGGCTAAACACAGTCTTCCTCCCCCGTTATTGCTACTTCACATTGCTCAGCTTTGGCTGAGCAAACACTTCTGTGTTCTGAAGAACTTTATCAGGACACCATGATCTCATCCTTTGTGCAGTCTTCTTCCCTTCTCCTGGCTGCTATAGTCCAAGTCAGGGTGATTTGAAATCTGTTGGTGGCCCATAGGGGAGGTTTTTGATAGTAAAACTAACAGGTAACCAGTAATAGACTTGCAAATTAAGAGTTTGAAAGCATGTCGGGAAGAGACTGTCTACTAAAGCATTAATATTCATGAGTGAGAAATTAATGTCCCTTTCTGCTATTTGAACTATTATTAATTCTTATTATGATTTTGAGAGCCATTATACACATTGATAGGCTAATGAACAGTCATTTATAGAGGGATTTTAAGACAGTTTATTCCTAGGAAGAAAATGCTAGCCCTCAAAGACACGCGTTGCACTATTTCAAACCCCTAATTCTTGTTGCTTGCTTTACAGCACATCAGGGTGATTTCTACCTAATCCAACTGTCTAAAGTAATCTATGATTTCCAATCAATCTTCTCTTTATTTGGCCTTTACTGCCACAGTATCTACAAATCCATGTTCTTACCAACTCTACTTTAAAAACGTCTATAAACAACAATTAGGTGTTTTCAGTGGGTTTTTTGCAGCTCTTCTGGATGTTAATAGGCCTGGGTCAAAGTAAAAAAATCACTTTTCTTCAATATAATTTCCATTGCAACTGATTCTTTGGCTATTTTATGCCAATACTCTGCCTCGTCAGTACTGAGCTGCTAGAAAATTTCCCTTTTTCTTCAGGTTGTTGTGTAAAAGGGGCTCTTGTGTCTCTGTCTTTTCTGTCCATTCTTCAAAAATGGGAATTACTAACATACAGGGCATGGGTGTTCAGTACACTTAGAAGGAGTGCTTAATAATTCCAGAAATAAACCAGCCTGATGATGGCTAAGGAAAAGATAATTAGGACATATTCCTAATTGCTGTGATTATTATATCCTTAGTCCAGCACTGATCTCCCCTTAGTCAGAGCAATACATTTGGTAAGTAGGACGAAGTGGTCTAAAAACCTTTATCTTTAGTAGGTATTAAAAAGTTACCAATAATACTTCTTGGGGATCTTGGGAAAGTTTTTGGAGGAATAAGTATCCAAGAAATACTATGGGCTCCTTATGCTGACACTATTTTAAAGACTATATGAAAAAAATCCATAGGAAGCTTAGTATTACTTTTCCTGGATGATGCCATTTTAATTAACTTTTCTATTATGTGCTTGGGAACAAAATCTTACTGTACTGTGTATTAGGCAAAGTGCTTGCTCTCCACCTTCAATTTCCCCCTATAAATAACTTTAGATATGGCCATAATATTAGAACAATTTGGGTACGACCCGACTGTTAGAAGATAATTCAGAACATTATAGAATCTCAGAATTCTGCTTGCCAGGCTGAAGCTGGATAATTACTGCCCATATTGCTTGTCTTGAAGAATTTATAACTGATAAATGGAAGGCCACAAGACCTCTGACCTAGTACTAATTTTGTTTCTTAGGATTTGGAAAGCAGGTTGTTGGGGTTATTTTTCCAAGGACTTAGTCTAGCGTATTACTGGCAAGTCATTTGGTGGCATTTTGGATGAAATATGCACTTCTCAAGTGTGCCCAAATGCTGCTATGAAGTCAGGTTCAGCCACACTTAAATTACTTAGCACCACAAATAGTTCTATTGATTTTCTGGAAGATCAACAGACGTGGTTCAACAGATTGTCTGCAAGTAAAATTGTGCTTCATGTGAGTAAGGTGGTAGAAGTGCCAATAACTGAAACACTTAATCACCTTATTTACAGAATTCCACCCACATGGCCATACACATTTATGCCAGGACTTCAGCCACTGAAACAAAAAAAAACAACAAACCCTTCCCCCTGAATCTGTTAAGAAATATTAGCAGGTAAATGTGCTAGTTGGTTATAAATCTTTATTTTAATTCAACTAGTTTTATTGAAAGGTATCAGACAGAAGGCATGGGGAAAAAAAACAACAAACAAACAGGAATCTGTGTCCTACAGTCTTGTGTACAATGATGGCTGATATCCACAGCACAGGAAATATTCAAATATCAACTAGTTCTTCCAGATTTTTTAGCAGGAGAAAGCTGTATAGCCTGTGCATCTGTGTAGCCTGTGCATCTGTATAGCCTGTGCATCTGTCCAACTGCAGTTACAAAATAACCCCACTGATATTCCACAAAGGAAAATTCCACCCAGTTCCCAAAGCTGCAACATCTGTCTCTGGTTTGGAAGGCTTGAGTTCAGGTCTTTGATTTTCTCTGCAACAGGTTGGAAAGATTACTACATTGGAAAGTTTTTTCAGTGAGGTCTAGTGATTATGCCTTCATTTCAGTTCCTTATCTCTAATATGAATTTAATAGGTGTCGCATAAGTGCTGTAGATAAATAGGTGATTTATTGTTTAAAATGTAGACATAGAGACAGATGTGTATACGTCTGTACTCAAAATAGAAATCCCTTTGCCAGAGTTATGATTCTTCTACAGACAGTTTTCTGAATGAAGGTATGTGGTACTGCTGGGGGTTTCCCACTTCAAGCAGATAAGCACAGGAATGAGATGAATAAAAACATGATGTTGCAAAATCTGACCTGCAGTCTTTCAGGTGGAATCCACAACATAGTATGAGATATCTCAGGCTTCAGTATGAGGAACAGATAACGTGGGCTCCACATCAGCCACCAAGACACTGGAAAAGGGGCAGAATTTGTAGAGCACCAGATTTAGTTAGCACATGTGGTTTAGGTCCTGGCAACCCCCCACAGGATCAAGGCTCCCGAGACATTTAGGCAAAGCAATCCCCTATCTCTGGAGCTCAAGCTTTTCAGCCCTGGCAGGAAAGGAAACATTTCTCTGCACTGGGAGAAGCAGAGCCATAGGCACCTAAAATTATGTGAAGGCCACAATCACAGCATCTAATTAGAGTATGCACCTTCAGGGATAGGTGGCAGCTGAATAAGGTTTTTCAGAATTATAATAGTGAATGTAAGAAGCACTACCTAAGTTGTTTTGGTTTTGGTTTGGTTTTTTTTTTATTGCTCTGATAGACCAGTAGCACTTTTTTCAACTGATTTCACACATATCCTTTCAATATATCAGTTAGGGTCTCCTGGTGCACAGTAGGCAGAATTCAAAACGTTGTTCCTATCAGTCCTATAATGTTATGTGTAACCCTACTGGATGGAAAATGAAGTTGTTTATTTAGCATCTTACACATGACAGGGTTTTATAACTTTTTGGATTATTGAAAGATACTAGGTTAAAAATTTATTATAGTTTTTCTGTAAATCAGATACTGGTTTTTACTGGTCTTGTCTGATAGTATCTATGAGGATAACATAGGAAGGCAATGAACTCATATGTCAAAATCATGATAGACTTTTTTTAAACCCACAAAAGCTATCAGTGCCATCAGTGATTGTAAGTCCTCACCATGTTGGTCTTCATCTCCAGGATGGCTGGGATCAGTAAAAAGGTTTTCTCTGAGCTTGGGCTCTAGTCCTGCTGCAGAAAGGTCCCCCAAGAACCTGCCTGTGTGGCTCAAGACAACAATGTTGCAGAAACTTACATCTGCCTGGGCAATGATCACACTTTGGTCTGCAGCAGACCATAGCAAATTTTACACTGAATAATGCAATTTTTTGAGGAGTTTGCATGAAAGATGTCTGAAGCAAAAGCAGGGCAAAAAAAAAACTGTGTCAGGAGGCAATAAACAGATCTAGACATCAATACATAGTCATGCTCAAAGAACAGAGCTACATTGGTTGAAAACACAGTGTAGGAAGGACCTGCTCTGAACTGCTATGCAGTGTTATGAAAATAGTAGCTGGGAAATGGAAAGGAAGTAAATACATTCATTTATTCTGACAGTCATAACATCCTTGTATCATCTTGGTGGAAAGTTACAAAAGATGTCTAAAGAGATTTTCAAAAGACATCTAAAGAAACCTCACTCCAGGCTTACAAAGAACAAGGCTCAAGGCCAACTTGTCTTGGAAAGACAACTCAGCATATTGCACTGTAAGAAATCCATGACAGTCTCTTAACATCATCACGTAATAGGTTCCTGAGAAACCAAATCTTATCAGTCTCTGGCATTATGCAAATTTCTGTCATAATCTCAATCTGTGGGCTTCGAGTCCTAATCAAACTGCCTTCAGATTCACAGTTGGCGAGTCTCCTATTGAAATTGCTTTCCTATCCTCCATGTACTTGTCCAAGGAAGTTTTGGGGCTTGGCATGCCATCAGAAAGCCTCAATTTCATGTGAACATGGTGATTTATAAACAAATCCAAGGTCACTTTAATATAGCTCATATAATAAATCATAATTAATACCTTTTTGGCCAAATCTAACTATCAGAAGGCAGCAGAAATCCATAAACTAAACATGAAGAGAACAAAAATGTTTAGAAACATGAAGCATCCAAAAGCTGAAGTGCAACTCCCTAAAAGCTGGCTTTAAAAAAAAAGAAAGGAATGATTTTGGGGGTAGTGTAATCTCAGGGATATATATCCATGGGAATAGGTGAATTTGTATGAAATGTATGGTATATCTGTAGATGTATTCTCTCAAATACAGTAACACTAAAATACAATAATAACAGCTTATTTAGAAATAGGTACTAGGTATTTTCAGTGGAGATTGAGAACTATTAAATCAATTTTGGAAAGCTTTTTGCAACCTTCTCTGGTAAATTGTGTGAAATTCTGATTCAGGAATGATCGACTGATATTGGAATAGGAAGAAAAAAGCCTCACATTTGAGAAGAGATGCTAAAATGATACAGGACACAGAGAGACCAGAAGGGAAGGCTTCTAATCTATAGGTGTTAACAAAATAGAGACAGAAAGTGTATATGATCGTCCTAAGGGAAAGCAACAGGTAAAATAAAATAGATGAGAAAGTGCAGTTTAAACTAAAGAACTAAATTCCACCAGAGAGGTGTAGAACCTCTAAGCTGTAATATTCCCAACCATTATTGGCACCCTATTCTAGCAGAGCCTCCCCTCAAATTTGAGGCAGTAAGAAAGCACAACTCCACTGAAGATGCAAGTGGAGGCTGTCATATTTGTAATAGCTGCAAACTGGCAACTAAAGAGGTTCATTCCAGGCTTTTTGTTCCCAGGAGGTGTCAAGGAACAATAGGTCCCAGTAACCTCCTTGTTCCCTTTCAGTGACCTTCCCTTCACAGTTGCAAACAGTTTCTGTTCAACAGCATGTTTAAACAGATCTTTTCAGGTCTGGAAGAAACTGTTTTAGGGGGAAAAAAATAAATTTAAAAAAAAAAATAATTGGAGGGCATGGCTGACTTTTTGCTTTTGAGGTGGGAAGTAGCCCAACATGTTCAGGAATAAAGGGGATAAAATTAGGGGTTAAAATATTTAATGAAGTTGTTGGAAGGGAAGTAAAAGGAAAATCTACACATGAAGGTTCAGCTCCTCTGCAAGGCTTTGCTCTCTGAAAGAAGCCCAGGTAACCCCTGGCCACAGGGAGGCTGGTTTTAGATTGGTTTTGTTCTGTTGTGGTTTTTTTAATTAAGCATGATCATCTGCCTTGAAAACAATGTATGGTGTGATATCTAGTGAGGCTTCTCTTCCATTAGCACACAATTCTGTGGGCTACAAAGAGCACATCATAAAGAGGTGCACTGAAATAATACTTTAACTATTTAACCTTCTCTCCCCTTCACCTCCCCCTCATGAACTTTACCTAAAGCAATATTTCAGTGACCCTGTCAAATCAGTTCATTTCCCTTTTAAGGAGCAGAAGACAATCTGAGGACTCTCACTGGAAGGGTTACACCAATGATGAAAATTGCCTTAGTATTAAAGAAAAAATGTGGTAGAGGCTTTAGAATTCTCATCAAAGGAAATGAAAAAGTTTTAAAATATTTTCTACTTGGATTTTGCTGTCATGCAAAAGTTTGTACAGGAGGGACATAGTATCCCCCAGCTCAGTCTTTTTTATTATTATAGTTATATTTTTTTTTCCATAGTGGAAATTTTATTGCTGATGCCTGCCCTGTCTCTTAACTCATACTGATTATATTCATAATTAAATGTTAAACAAGAATTGACTAGGCCAACTGGCTTGCACAGGTGTTTGTGATATGAATGGTTTAATGCTTACACAGTAAATTATTGGACACAAATCTGCTGTAATCTGCTCAGCAAGAACCTTTTTCAAGAGCTTTTCTGTACATGGTAGGTCCAGCCTAGCACTTTGGAACCAGGGCTTGCAAATAGTAATTAATTGACAGGATTATGTCAAAACTGTGGCTTGTCCTTGGTTGCACAAGCACTAACAAGGTTAAAAGTCTGGGGTTTTTTCTGGGCTCTTATGCTCCGTAGGACACAGGTGCTCAGAGAATTCATGTTTATGAGGAGCTGGAGGACTCATTGAATGCTTAGTAGAAATGTCATCTGGGAAGCAGTGTGCCTCACTGCAATGTGCAGAAAAGTTGTGTGTATTTGGAGCTGATAGCCAGATTCATCACTGAGGCTCCAGTATCTCTCTGTTGTTAGCTTTACACTGACTGCTGTTGACAGAGTGTGGAACCAAAAACTTGCACATGGAAAAAGACATGGATTTCAGTTTGCTCCTCTTCTGCTTGTTTCTTGGGCACAGAAAGTAATGTATTTGTGTAATTTAAATTTCATCTGTGGTTAAGAGCATCTTTTGATTGTGGAAAGCAAGGGCAGAGGCAAGAAGCAAGCCAAGTTGAGAGTTTGTAAGTGGGTTAGCATAGAGAAAGTCAGAAAATTGAGGAGAAAATGGTGAAAGAGAAGACAAAAAGAAACTGAGAAATTCAAGCAACACTGGGCAGAAAACTGGAGGAAAAAAAAAAAAAAAAGAGAGAGAGAAGGAGCTATTTAGTGGCTGTGACAAGATCTCTGTAACCTGGAGTGTTTGCAGGAGGCAGGAAGAGAGGAACTTCTCATGAAGGTTAACTGGAGCTCTTGACAAAGTGAGAATTGGCACTCTGGGTTTGAGGGGAAAAACGTTTCATCAGACTTGTGAGTGAAGCTTCCACTCAGGGAAAGTAATAACAGGAGGAGAAGCAGCCTATAATGGCCCAGTTACACAGTTTCAGAGGTGCAAAAAAATGGAATAAATGAGGGGGTGGGAAAGCGGGAAGACCAAGAAGGGAAGGAAAAGGAGAATCTCCAAGAACAAGAGAAGGGGATGCTGAAATCCATTAGTTCCAGTGCTGTCCTGTCCTTCTCTTTCCATACACCTTCTTAGTACCTAAAAGCTGCTACCTTCCCCAAATAAGAGTAATACCACACATCTCTGTGTGGTGGCCCATTGAACCAACAAAGAACAGACATGATAGTGTCTTGGTGGTAAAAGAAGACAACTGCATTGTTCAGGTCACATAGATATTTGAAGACTTGGACTACTATCTAACTTTATGGAGTACTTTTATGCATCCTAAATACTTAAAGCAGCTTTGCCCCTGCTAAATTTAAGCTGTGTTCACTGATACCATTTCTTCAGGGGCCTATTAAACCCCCCTTCTTGGGCTCTCCAGCAACACATGCCTCTACCACACCACTTGAGCACTCTTGACATCAGACACTTCATTTGGAAATTTCTTCAGCAGATTGTACAGCTTTCTGGGTCCTCAAGTTCTGGCAGGTAAAAGCAGCTATAATATGTACCTTTATATGGACTATCATCTTGCAGTTTTATAAAACACTCTTTTATAAAGACAAAAAGTGTACATAGCACCATGGCTTCAGGGCAGGCTTTTCTTTAACTTCATATAAGACTCCTGATAATATTGCATTAAATGAGCTAAAAAAAAATTGCATAGCTTCAAACTTTACACTTAGGACAGTGACAAAACTTTGAGCAAGAATCTGGTAGAAGTAAAATTAAGTAATACAGACCCTGCTTTATCTGTACCTGTGAGCAGTAAGCAGTCAGAAAAGAGTTGGAATAGCTAATTTATTTTTTTTTTCTGAAAATGTTCTAGAAATTATTTGAAAATGGCATGGGGATTGAAACAAGAAATTCCTAAGGAAGGAAACTAAAAATTCCTCAGAGTAGGCAAGAACAGAATCAAGTAATGGATGGTCAAAAAAAAATATCCTCATGGTTTACCATAATCACATATGTACGGGGTTGGAAAAGAAAAACACCACGTTGCTAAAGGGCATGATAAAACACAATAATATGGCTAGAATAATGACAATAGCACTTCCTGCAGAATGCTCACTAAATTTCACAGAATTGCAGAGAAAAGTTCAGCCAGTGGTTAAAACGGGGCAGAGATTTGCCAGGTTGGAAGTCAAAGGTCTCCTTCCCTCAAAGTATCACCTTGAGGCACCGCTTGCCACGAGCCTGGCTTCCCAATAGCGCCATTCCGAGCGGATCTGAGTCTGCCACAGGAAGCATGATTGCAGCCTGAAATACTTTGGAAAAGTAATGATGGCTCAATAGGAGGGTAAGCTTGTGCTCTTACCAAGGCTGGGCCAGAGTTCAAAGTTAATAGGATTTATAATGTCTCTTGAGGGCCACAAATTGTGAAGAAGTAGTGCTGGAAAACTGGGTAATGTGGCTGCAGAAAAGCATCTTTAGCAGCTGTACTGCACCAGCTGTACCAGATAACAGCTAAAAAGGGAAGTCCAGTAAAGTAAGAAATAGTGTGGGAATGGAAGCAATGAGTAGTGCTGCACATCCTCCTCCTAAACGGGTGGCAGGGAGCGTGCAGCCCCCAGGCAACCTATTGCACAAGAAACTCGTTTAACAAAGCTTTTACTTTTAAGGATGCTTCCTTGGATGCAGAAATGTTTCTGCAATGCTGCCTTCTGCTTGTAGGACGGGTATTGAATTTGAAACGCCACAATTTTAAAGTAAACTGCAATTTCTCTTTTATCCCAGAAAGTCAAACTGCTCTTTTTGACTCCCTTCTATATAAAATTCATTAGCCTGTTAACCCATTTGACTATTGTTACATTTTGGCCAAAGCATTAATGCTTTAATTGCCTGGGAAGGTAGTGTATCACACAGATAATCTCACTAAGATCAGGAGGACGATCTAATTCACCCACAGCTCATGGTCTGACTTACTCACTGTTAAACACCTTTGAGTGAAAGTGTTGCACTGGGGCGGGGGAAATTCCAAGCCAGACACAAAACTTCTTCACCTAGGTTTGCTTAGATGGTTAGAGAATCAAACTTTCTATCAGTCACTCATACAAAAGTTTAGATCTGAAGCAACCAAGAAGGTGGGACTCTGAAAGGTTTTGGCAACCTAGAAATTAAGTGAGAACTGGAGATCTACTGAAGCTTGTATGAAATACCTGGTGTGTGTAACTGCTTATCAGGAGACCACAGGAAACATTTTTCCAAGCTGGCACTGCTACAGTGTCATGTAAAGTGCAATAGCTGCATGTTTAGAGCAGGCAGGAGATGAGCAGCAACCCAGACCAAAACCTAGCTAAATTGTGCTGTGGATCTTCTCCCCATGCTCCGACAGGTGACACTGAAGTGGGACAGGAAAGCACAGGGAGGAAATTGCACTGGTACCTACTTCTAAGGAGGGCAAATAAAATGAACATATAAGGTGCAGCAGTTTCCTTTTCTTTTCTTTTCTTCTTTTCTTTTCTTTTCTTTTCTTTTCTTTTCTTTTCTTTTCTTTTCTTTTCTTTTCTTTTCTTTTCTTTTCTTTTCTTCCTCCCCCTTCCCTTTACTTTTTTCCTCCTTTCCTTCCTCCTCCTTTCCTTCCTCCTCCTTTCCTTCCTCCTCCTTTCCTTCCTCCTCCTTTCCTTCCTCCTCCTTTCCTTCCTCCTCCTTTCCTTCCTCCTCCTTTCCTTCCTCCTCCTTTCCTTCCTCCTCCTTTCCTTCCTCCTCCTTTCCTTCCTCCTCCTTTCCTTCCTCCTCCTTTCCTTCCTCCTCCTTTCCTTCCTCCTCCTTTCCTTCCTCCTCCTTTCCTTCCTCCTCCTTTCCTTCCTCCTCCTTTCCTTCCTCCTCCTTTCCTTCCTCCTCCTTTTCTTCCTCTTTTTCTTCCTTTTTTTCCTCTTTTTTTTTTTTTTTGCAAAGAAAAGCAAAACAGGGGAAGAGGGAAGAGTTGCCTAGCAGGCAGGCTTATGTACACTTCTGCAGCTCCAGCCCTGGGCTATCAAGTGCCACTTCTAGAATAGCCTTTGACTTGGCTTATGTTTGATTTGCAACTGTATGTTCACATGCAGCCAGAGCTAACCTACGTTTTGGAGCTGAGGTAGTTTCTTGCTTTTCTTTACACTACAGATCAAGGCACCTGATGAGGCTCAATTTCTGCTTGGAAGCTTAAATGTATTAATGTTAGAAATATTTTAAAAATAGCCCACTCTGTGGATAGAAATCCTCTGCAGAGAAGTATCAAAACTGTGATGAGAGTAACCACTTTAGGAGACATTAGTAGAATTTGATCCAAGATAAGTGTTTTTGCTTTGAAGCAGTAACTGTCCTTCAGTTCAGATGGTATTTGTGAATCACTGCCTCAAAAAGGGGTCTTTTGGCACATGCTTTAGGCTGATGACAGGCAAAATGAAGTAGATTCTGTCTCAGAAATCTCCAAAAATAATCTTAGGTTTGACATAACACACCATGTCATGAAGTGATATAAGCCACATAAGCACAAAGCAGGCTTTAAATTTAAAGAAGAATAATCCTATTTTCAGATAGGATACTCTCCATCAATTTGGATAACAAATATCTGATGCAGAATATAGGCAGCGGGCTGCTAATGATGAGATCCCTTAAAACCTGCAATTCCTGGTAGTTAGTGACTGAGGTAACCTGCTTCTACCTCTGCTGTCTGATAGTTGCTCAGACTATCCACACACAGATCACACATGCACTAAGGATTTCTACCTGGAAATAAAGATCTGGGTTTTTTACTGCCTTTAACCCCTCAGCATCAGTGATCTAGAGTTCTTGATGCTAAAGAGTGATGCAAAATGCATTAATGCTTAGCACTGGGAAATCCCAGCTCCTGGTGCCAAGAGGTTCATAAATATAGTAATGAAACCTCTTGACTCAAAGTGAGCACTATTTAACAGAACAAGCATGAACAGCCTTTAGGAGATTTTGCAGCTGGATTTGTTCCACTGTGTCAGAGCTGAAACTCCATGATAGTAGTTTTTAAAACTGTTCATGGTTTAAAAAGAGAGTTTAAGGAAGCCAGGCAGACAAAAAAAATACCTTTTTTTAAGTAAATCTGTTTAAAGAAAAAGTAAATACGTTGCTCTATCACATACCAGAAAAACAGGCACCAAGACTCCCAAAGTATGAATTTGGTGACAGATGTCAAGGTCTTTGGGAAGTGTCCACCAGGCTTTATTTTGCACGTGTTCCTGAACAACTAAAACGAGTACTTTGTGTGATGATTTACTAGCAAATCAGTATCAATAAATCAGAATCATGTAAGCAGTCATGTTTATTATATCCTTGTTGCTTAATATTCATGATAGTAATTTATTTTTATAGTACAGTTTCACTGTTATCTCCTCCATTGCTGTAACTTTGAGTCAAGCAAGCTGCAAAAGTAAGAGGTCAGGTAACCCTTTGAAGGCTGTAAAAGTTCATTCACTTGGAATTTGCTTGGTTAGGTTTTATTTTAAATGCTTTAGTGGCTCCTTAAAATATTTATATTATGCTTCCTAACCTAGCATTATTTATTTAAGAAATATCATTGCAAAAAGAGAGTTGCAGAGCAGTGTATGGATACCAGCTCTATAAATGAAGAATCCAAAATTCTGCACAGTGGAAAGTGGTCATGAAATCTGGTGTTAAGGTCTGTATTTTAGCTGAAACTTATATGTTTCTTTTAAAAAATGTAAGGCACACACATATTTAAGACTTCCTAGGCAAGAATTAAATTAAGATTTTTAAATTTTTTTTTAATGTTACAAACAGAAATAAATTTGATCCTTGATTCTGGAAGGTGTTTTTCTGTGCTTTCTCAGTTTTAGTGGAGGAAACAAAATTCCCACTTCACACCACTTGCCTCTTCAAGAGAAACACAAAGGAGTTATAACCTAACAGAAGTCAGGACCAAACATATATGACTTGTTAACTAGGTCGTCAATTATAGAAACAGGAGTTTTTATCCAGGGATAAGCAGAGTACAAACAACTACAACTTCTACCTGTCACTCTTACTGAAACACCTCATTACTTAGTGAGCCCTTAGTTACTTAAGACCTAGTCTTTAAAAGTGCATTTCAACAATATTCAATGGATTTGACTAAGTAACCCTTGTTTATTCTTTTCATGTACTTTTTAGTAGAAAGCAGGGTTTTAGCTATGTTGAGATACAAGGACCAATACCTCTCTGCTGGTACAGTCATAAAGCATGATTAAGTTTAATAAGGAACAGCACAAATTCAAAGATGAAGTAGATCTTCTGCATCACCTATAAACCAGAAATCAGCATTTTCTCATTTTCATTAGATAGTTTTCTTTAATAGTTTTCTGTGCTGCTTATCTACTTGCCCATTTCACCTCAGACTGAGTTTATGTGGTGGCAGAAGCATTCGGTGGTTAAAGCTCTTCTGGATAAAGACAGCCTATAACTATACAATAGCTTTATTGGGATGTCCCCTTGCCTTTCTTTTAAGGATGAGCATTTCATTAAGCTCTATTGGTTACTGCACATAATCAATTGTTCCTCATCTAGGAACATATTTTTCACTAGACAGGAGGTGGAGGCCACAAAACAAAAATATTGCTGATCAGAAGGACGAAGTATAAACCTACCTAATCACAAAGATAACATGTTAAATGCTTCAGTTTATTTATGGCAAACAAAAAATATGACTAGGCTTCAAGAAATGATGAAGATAAGCAGACATAAAAGACATTTTATTCTAAGTGTAAACTATCATTAAATGTATTTAGATTTACACCCTATAATTATTATGATTGTAGCAATTAATCAATCAACTGATTAACACGTAGGGTCAGCAGGACACAGTGATCTTATCTTGAAGCTTGAATTAATTAATTATTCCTTACTCTACATTATTATTTTCTACTTGTGTACATTTTCTGAAAGTGTCCCTATTGACAAAATATATCTCTTTTTTTTTTTTCCCCTATGATGTATTGAGTCAAGCAGGGGGAGTTACTGACGTACATTTACTAATTTGCCTTCAGAATTTCCAATTAATTAAAAGATTTTTAAAGCACTGCATAATTTTACCTACTTGTTATATTCTAATTAGCCAGGTTCAATTAAATAGTTTTCAACGTAGCAACTTAAGAGCTCTCATCTCTTCAAGTGGAGTCGAATTCAGCGGGTGTATATGGTTGCAATGATATAATCCTGTGTTCATTATACCACAAGCCAGTGAAGTCTTTCTCTGCACTGTATTTGTTTACTATCTGTGGCAGGGTGAGGATTTTCCAGTTACACAGGCAATCTTGCTGTCAGGAGATCTTCCTGAAATTCAGCTGCATTTTAATTTGTTTTATGCACAAGCGGGAGGTCCAATAACCTCTTCTTTGTGCTGAACATTTTTTGGGTCACACTGAAGTCACCAACAAATCTCTTGCTGGCTCCAGAGGACATATCATCTTTTCCTTCATCTTTTCTTCCTTCAATTGTTAGTGGTTCATTGCCATTCCCCTAGCTTCCTCAGTCATGGTTTAACCATGTTTCTTTTCATCTTTCCACACGTATAGTTGCTTCTAACACAGTATTGATGGTTGGTTGGTTTTGTTTTTTTTAATTGGTTATGAGTTGTGTGAGTATCCTGACCATTTTCAATGTCTTTGTCATAATAATGGGCTCCAGAACTGCACAGGACCCATTGGTTATGGAGGGGTGACTCTGATTCCCTCCTCACCACGAGCAAGGATGTCAATACCCTACCAGACTGTACTGTCCTGCACCACACCTTATTTCACCATCATTTTATCTATTTTCTTCCCAGTTATCCATCCCATGTTTATTTGATGTTCCTGGTTCTGAAGAACTTGGGTTAGGGACATTATTTTTTCCTTTCCCTATCTTATGTTTTCCTATCTTTTAGTTTTATTCCATAGTTGTTACTTTAAAGCAAGCCTAGTAAGACCTGATGGTGTTGAAGAAAGACATAAGTCATATAGCATCTAATTCAATGGCTTGTCCCCAAAAACATTCAGATGGTCTGTGACTGCAAACTCACTTTTCTGTTCCATTGTCACCCACTGATCTGTGCTTTGCTTGTGCTTTGAGGAAGAAGAATATTTAATAGACTTTATATGTATCTGCCTCTCCTCACGTGTTGCCCTGAGGACCATGAAATGGGGTCACTGTGTGTCTGGGGCTGTTTTAACCACTCAAACTTCTCCCCACTGCTGTGGGTACAAAAACATAGAGGCCTTCTCTTGGTGTTGCAACCATCAGTCCATTTCCTTTTGCCTCTTTTTATTCTTTTTTTTTTTTTCCTTATTTTTTTTGTTTGCTTCTCTCACCACTCCTGGGCTCTTCCTCCTCCTCTGCTCCCACCATGGCCCCCACAAACACACTCAATGCAGTTCTTCTCCATGTTTGCTTTTCCTCCCCTTTTTTTTTCAGTCTGTAACATCCTAGTGCAGTGAGGCCATGTCCTGATTCAGGCTGTTGAGCTCTACTATTATCTGTATAATCAAAAATAAAAGAGATGCTAAAAATCCAGCTGCTGACTCTCTCACTGAGCTCTCAGAGAAGTTCATGTCCCAGCCTCTGTTTGGTTTTGGTTCGTGTTATGTTTTGTTGGGTTTTTTTAATGCTTGTGTAGGAGATGGCAGTGATAGTAGTAGGTTTGGGGGCCCTAAATAGAAAGGGTAGGAGAAGCAGTTATCATCAAGCTTTTGCTTTGAAATGTAAACTTAGCAAAGACTTCCCTGATGAAGTATACATATGGAACTACAAAATGCCACTTTTTATCCATTTGTTTTCCTGACCATAACCACGTTTTCACACTGTCAGCATTTTCATTAGGAGCTCTTTTTGTCAGAGGTTTATAACGAGAATGTAAAGATTTGCTATGGGCTAAATCTCAATCCAAGAGCAAATGTTTATACCAATTCTGAAAACAATCAGCTTGCCCATTTGTAGTTATGCATGTGTTCATCATCTGTTACTGCTTGTCCAATGCTCTGCAACTTCTGGAAGGAAAAAGAGACATCTGGAGGGAAAAAAAAAAAAAAAAGTGCTATCCTGCAGATAGCATACTGTATGTTCTCCTGAACTATTGAATAAGGTACTACATAAATGCAGGCTTTTCAGTTGATACAAGTTTTTGGGTTTTTTTTTAATTTTTTTTTTTTTTTTTGCTTAAGCTTGTCAAATCTACTGTGGAGAATATTTAACGGGTGGTTTAGACTGGTGTTCTTTTGTGCACAACTTACATGGGAGTTGCATTAAAAATTCACTGGGAATTATTCACCTAATGAACTGAGCTGCTTTTATGATGCCAGGCACGATGGATTCTTTGAAAATGTTTCAGTTTATCTTCTGGACCTGAGGGTTAACAGGGTTTTCCTGTCTGTCGCTTCCACTGTGTATCAGTCATTAAGTGCCACCATGTTCTGGGGCTGAGTTAAATTTAAGGGATGTTTTACAGTCTTTATCACTTTCTGGCTATGTTGAACAAAAAGCTACAGACCCATAGTGTGGGCAGGTACAGCAACATAAAGATAAATTTGCACACAAAACATTTAGGACCAGCCTCACAAAATTCTTAGTATGTGTATATCTTACCTGTCCCAAACATTCCCAAACATACCCGAATATAAAGTTTGTCTGGGTAAACTTCAGAGATAGATAAAGAAAAGCCAGCTCCTAATCCTAAAGATGCCTCAGTTTTAACACAGAAAGTGCCTGAAGTTGGTTGTGGAGCATATCAGGAAGCTTTGTCATACTTAGTATTTACGTACAAAACTCAGCACTGTTAAGTATTTTTTTTATAATAGTATTAAATTGATACTTATAACTCAAGTTTCTTTATGGACTAGTTTATACCTTAGTGCTGCAGTAAGAGTGCTCTCCTCACTGGAAACAACTGGTAGGGGGAGGTGTTAGTGCTACCATGTCCTGCAGAAGAGGACATGACCACCTAATCCTACAAGAGAGGCGAAGGTTGGGCAGAAAGCACAGAGAGATGTTTTCCTCTCCAGCAAAATGTGGAAGAGGATTTTCTTTATGGTTCCTCTGCCTTTGGTCTGTGTGTGTGTGTGTGTGTGTATTCACAGTCTCAGGTCAGTTCAGGCTGCTGGCTGCACCCGTGCTGAATCTCAGTGCTTTGCCCATGGTCTCTGGGCATCTCACTGAGGGTCAAGTTGATCACGGTTGCTGGGAAGATGAAAATGAAGCGTTAGAACACTGACCGTGTAGGAAATAGCTCAAAACCTATTCTGGTCTATTCCACAAAAAAAACCCTCAGACAAATCTTTGGAGGCTTACCCCTACCAAAGACTTCCTTGAACAGAAAGCTGCCACAGAGTCACTCTGTGAGGGGCTTTTCAGTGCTATTCCCTGGTCCTGCAGGCACTGTTGTCACGCTGGGACACAGCAGTGCCTGGCCGTGTCAACCAAGGCAGGCAACAACTCAAAGTTTGCCCAGTAAACCTCAGGATAAAATAAAAATTTAAAAAAGTTACAGTTTCTCCGTAGAGCACAGTGAAAATTAATTGAGTTGCCCCATCCTAGATGTGGGGACATCTCTAACAAAGTGGCTGTGTTTTGTTTCTTAGCAGCTATAGTTACAGTAGTTTGAAAAGCACGTATACACCAGCCTGTAAAGCCATTAGGGAACTTATTTTTTTCCTTTGGCAAATAATTCATGAACAGTTATAACTCGTTGACAAATCATTGTGCAAACAATGAAAAGAGTTTTTCAGGATGGTCATGAGCACACATCTGGTATGAATGTTCTCAGAAATGCTTCTCCAGGCTGGCATGCACTTCTCCCTTTTGTCTTTGGGAGCTTTTTCAAGCAAATGAAAATGCTCACCTGAATATTTGTGGACATGCAGGCACACCAGGAGATCCTTGGGGAGGGAATGAAAAGAAAATAAATCACAATATTATTTCTTTTTTTTGGCTTTATTCACCCAGCTCTGCTTTCTTCCAGGAAGCTTTAAGGCCCTAATTAATTATGAGCTAATTAACTAAGCACTGCAAAGTCACTTTGCGATTGCAAACATTCATATAAATATTTCACAAGGAGTAAACTGAGGCACAGAGATTAACTTCTGTAAATCAGGTTCCAAAGCAAGCAGTGACAGCACCTGCCCTCTTCCTTTCATTCTCCCACTCCACAAACATTTTTGCTATATTTCTGTTCTCATTCCAGGCTTCACATCTATCCAGTAAGGGTTAAAAGAAGATTTAAAATCCTATATGAAATCTGTGTAAATATGTGTTCTGCATAAATCTGGGCCACAACATTAATATACTTGTATACATTTTCCCCATCTGCTGTATTGCTGACACATCCGGCTTGTGGCCCAGAACGTTTTAGGGAAGAAAGGGCCATCTCTATGTTTAGTGTAATAGTTCAGGTGGAGTTATAGACTTACTGGTGCACTCAGGCTTCTCCACTAGACATAGAAAGCAGCTTGGAGGACTTAGGAAGTGTTCTTAAAAAATGCCAAACCACTGGGTGTTGCTGAGAGGAAAAGGGGTGATATTTTAATCTAAGTTGAGGGTATTTTATCTATGAGGAATTATATTGTGTATTTAGTGAAGAAATAAGTTTCTCTTTGTACTCTTTATTCTCATCAGCTATTATAATATATATATGTGTGTGTGTGTGTATACATAACATATATAAATTTTCTGTTTTAAAAAAATTAATACATTCAGATAAGGCTACAACCATCTCAAACCTCTAAATAATGTAGGAGTAATTTCAGGGACTGTAACCTGGGAGAGGCAGCTCTCTGCTCTCTCATCACTGGGAGGGATGGTGGCTATTTTTCTTCTTTAATTCATTCACCATAAGAGTTTGGGGATGGGATTGGGTTTTTTTGCATTGTTTGGTCATAGCTGCCCAAAATACTGTGCAATTTTTAATTTCCTGGAAATCCCTTTTCCCAATTAAAAAAAAAATAAAAATAAAATAAAAAGAAGTATATTTGCTTTTGGTTTTATGGCTTTTAGGAACACTCTACTGGATGTTTGTGTCTAATTAGACTTTGGATGTTGTAGTATGTCTGTCTTGTAGGTTTATGGGCAAAAAGCTGAGGTCTAGCTAAGCTGGCTCCAAGTCATAACTTCAGAAGAATCAGTGTGGCAGCTTTAAGTCACCAAAGGACTCCTCTATGCATGGGGATTCTCCTGTGGCTTTAAGGTCATTTCTTACTTGTAGAGCCATGTAGTTGTATTGTGGCTTCTGGGAAAAGGGATGAGATCAGAAAATCTATGTACGTGGCCTATTTCTTGATCAGTTTGTGCACGCTGAGCCATGAAGTGTGTTCCTTGTCATAAATAATAATGCATCTATTTGCTTGTAAAATGCTGTTCATTACATACCACTTGTTCCTCTGTAAATACATTTACTGTACTGGTCATGTAGTTGTGATGGAAAGAGCAGGGTTGGCTGTACCACATTGCAGAAATAACATGCAAGCTTACCTGACTAAATCCTTTTTTGTTGCTGGTGATAGTGGTGCAATAATTAGACATAATTAGGGAACCATGTAGCAGCGTGAAGGTGGAAATGAGAGGCTGTATCAGAAAGACAGACTATGCTCTGTTATGAAGAATAATTTATCAATAGAAATGCAAGTATTTTGTATTCAAGTACTGTTGAAATTGGAGCTCTGGAAGTAGGGGCAGAGGTAGATTTCAGTAGTATAAAGTTAGCTAACAGAAATCAACTATTTTTTCTTTTCAGAATATACTTGCTTAGGCACATAGATAGTCTTATATTTTCTGCAGCAGCCTGATCTTAAGCTCTATCATAAGTCAAATAGAAACAGAAAAACTTCCCTTCTTCCTTTTACCCAGAGGCCAGATAATAGACATATTGCTACTGAATCAAGCTTTCACTCTGTGATTTATTTATATA
>NW_009953200.1:1105851-1110528 GCF_000747805.2 Chaetura pelagica | reverse complement strand
TATGCTTTTTTTTTTTTTTTTTACTTTGGAGCATGAGAAATATTTGAGAGAAAGAGAAAGTCAGAGAAGCAAAGTGGAAAGTGAGATAAGGTTGAAGGATGCAATTGGAATTGGGGGGATTACAGAGAGAGCTATGCAAAGGGAACCAAGAGATTTAGGTGCAGATAAGTGATTTGCCCACTTTTGCATTTTGAGACTCACTTGATGGTTACATACATGAATCCTGGGTGTATTTTTGCAGGGCTCTTTGCTAAGCAGCACAGGCAGGTCTGAAAGAGTCCCTCTCACAGAGTGCAGTGCCCAGCCCCTTGAAGTCCAGGAAGTGATTTATTACACCTCATCACCAAGTCTTCATGATGAACAACCATATCAAACTATATTTCCCAGCAGAGGCCATTCTGGACAGGAGATAACTTAGAAGCACACATCAGAACACTTAGAAGGAAACCTCCCAACTGTACTGGCAGGCTCTGGAGAGCCGGGCAGGTCCCTCAGCTCACTGATATTGCTGCTCTTCCCATGGATGTTAATTAGTTAATTTGTTTCTACTTGAGTAGTAGATCTTCAGGACACCAGCCCCTTGATCTACAGGGAGCCTTTATACACTTGGAGTCCAGCTTGCTCTTAAATCTCCAATGCAGATGTCCACAAGCTTGAAACTGGTGGATGCTGTATTGCACAAATAGTATTTTCTCTTTCTTTTGCTCACTCTGCCAAGCCTTAATCTACTTACAGTAAAAGGCTCTGAACTGAAATGAGAAAGATCTTGACAGAGCTTAGTTGCTGTTTTTCCACTTGTACAGAAGTCAGTGCAGTGTTGGTTTCCACCTTTTCATACTTTTCTCCACAGCCTGGAGCAAGGGCAGCTCAGCTCTGCTTCATGCTATCCTTCCTTTGGTTCAGTCCCATTTCCAGCTGCCCAACCTATATGCCCTTTAAAATGAAAGAAAAAAAAAAAAAAAGCAAACAAACATAGGGAAATAATTGCTATTTTGAACAGCCTTAATTTCCTTTTACTTGCTTTAAAAGGAGAACGACAGGGAAGAGCTGCTTCATTACCTCTGTGCATGACTCTAGGTATACCTCCATCATTATTTTATCACTTGTCACATCTCCATGGTGAAGATCAGGGAGGAAATAGACATTTATATACTTGCCTCATCTTTCTCTGTGTCCATTTTCAATGTCTCTTCCTCACACACTGCTGACGGAGATGGTGCTGCAGAAATAGAGGCTCACCAGAACTAGGGCTGCACCTCATGCATCGTTCCAAGGAGTGGAACAGAACGAGCATTTCCAATGAGGACACAACACATCTCTTGCTGTGCTCTCATTTATAGGACACATGATGCAAAAGCAGGTTAGATAAGCATCCAGTGATGTGACTTCTTTTTCTGTTTGTCCTTTGCACTTGCAGTTTGTAGTTGGAGAAGGGTGAAGACAATACATCAACAAATAAAGGGAGAAAGCCAGGTGCACAAGTTCATGTGCCATCTTGAAGAGGGAGGGTGTTTAAACTGCAGCCAACTGGGAAATTTAGGTGCACAAACTTAAAACTAATAGTAAACTGTCCACATACGATTTTTTTTGGCAAAGCCAAGACCCCCTCCATTTGTCCAGAGTTGTACAGTGTGTGAATGGCTTTGCACGGGAAATGATTTTGAACTTTGCAAATAGCTTTTATTATAGCTCCTCTGTGACACTGCTAGAAAACAGATTAGATCATAGCTCATTTCTCTTTTATTATTCTGACAGTGATTTCATTTGTTCAGAACTTCCATTTTGCCTTTAATATCTCATATGTGGTCACATTTTGGGAGCTTTAGGATGTGTTGGTTCTGCATTCAGTGCTCCATGTCTCTCACCTTAGCCAACTCATTACAGAGAAGCATCCTCCCTAAATAACAAATATTAACCAACAAGTATGAACTTTAGATGATACAATTTCCAGTTCATTTCCTGAGCTATTTTACTGCCAGGGATGGATCACATAAGGAGACTGTCCTGTTCCTAAAGTAAGGCATGTTATTGTGGGAAAAGTCCTTTGTTTTATACCTATAAGGGGAAAAATATATTAAACCCTGACGATGCAAAGAGAGCTGAGAGTTCTCAGCTCAATCTGCAAAAATAAAAGCATTTGATAGCCCAAAACAAGCACTTCAGCCAGCCATTCTCTTCTGCAACACATTACACGTCTGCCCTTTAAAGTCAACTGCATCAGAGCATTTGTACCACACTGTTAATGCTCTCTCAAAATGAATGTGCCTGGCCCCAATTGAGTCCATTTTAAGACTTGTTTGGGTTTTTTTCAGCTACATAAAGTCGCTGTCCCATGGTTCTTTTCCTCCCACCTATATGATGCTGCCAGAAAGGCCTGATCCAGGATTAGGTCCTTCCCACTGGTCTCCCAAACATTACAGTGACACTTTTGTACCATGGGTCACTGGGATTGCCTGGAACAGACTTCAGTCTGCTCTGAAGTTATGTTGGGAAACCCTCCAGCAGAAAGCTGTTCATTAGAAAAGCCTAAAGGTCACTTTTGCACATATAACATCTTTTCTAACCTAGTCTATGGACAGTAATTAGTGATTTTTGCCTAAAAAAACCCCAGCTAAAACTGAATGCACTATAAAGAAACACCAGTAGCCTGTAACAAAACAAAACCAACCCACAAACAAACAACAACAAAACAAACAAACAAACAAAAAAAGAAAAACAACTGAACAAAAACACCAAACAAAAAAAATCCAAACCAAAACATTGTTCAGGTCTAGTTAGGATAATCACAGTTAACTAATTTTTGGAAGTAGTTTCACAGTAAAAAAAAAAAAAAAAGCACTATAATTTTATTTTATCATGTTCAACTGTGACATTATGACGCTTTTTTTACATCTTATGTCTGATACTTTACCTACAAAAGCCAGCTGAGAGTGTTGGGTCTCTATTTTTTTTTCCCTTTGGATCCCAGAAGGGTTTATTTCTGGGGCTGCAGATATTTTAAAATATATTTTAAATGTTTTCTATTATTCTCTCCTTCTGCTCTCCACACATGTTAAAATCCGTTCATAGCAAGGGTCTGCGAAAGGAGCTGGAAACGGCTCTGTCCTTGTTCCAGGGCTTGTTTTCTTTGTGAGCCTGCAAGTACGTTGCATGTGTATGTGTGTTTGTGTGTGTGTGTACGTGCACAGGCTTAGTCCTCAGGTGGAACTGTGGTTCCTGTGCTTTCGTTCTCGAAGCTGTTATTCTGGAAGGGAATGGAGGCAGCTGTGTTTACAGCTCAAGTCTTGGCATACATTTACCAGAATCTATTATTCATATCGTTCAGTATCAGGGAGAGATCTCAGGCCACCTGTCTATCTGACAAATTCACCCTTTTGTGAGCTTTCTGTTCATAGCAAATTATGTTCACATTGATGAATTGAGTTTTTATGAGCATTGCTAACTAACATTCTCACAGAAGGCCAGGGGCAATAGACTGCAAGTGTTTCTGGTCCACAAGTAAATGTTAAAAAGAAAAAACTGCCTGTATTTAAAGACAATTTGCCATGGAGGAATAGTTAAAATATTTGGCAAAGCCTTGATATTTATAAATTGAAGAACGTCCATAAATTATTACAAATAGTATGCTTATAAAAAATAATAATAATTCTGTACTACCCACTGTGATTGTGGAGGGCTCGTTAGCATTCTGGGCATTAACAGGTAGCCAGTGATCAAAGCTTTTAACAAATTCTTCCCGGGGCTTAACACAAGACAGGAACCATTTAGTTTTGCAAAGGCAATCTTCCCTTGAAAATCATGCAGTAAAACCAGTGGGACAAAGCTAAGTAAACAAAAAAGAATTATTTACCTGGTCTTTCCAGCATGACGCTGGTTCATGTCCAACATGAGCCACCAGCCATGGGAGCAGCTGTACCCTGTAGATCAAAAGATCTGTAGTTATAAATCAAAATACTCCCATCACAAGAGGTTTTTTGTCAAGATGTGCTGGGACAACCTTCCCTATATGCACCCAAATTCCTCATCCCACTTTCCCATCCCTTTGGTATTAGAAGACAATGTCAGCAATGGAGTATGACCCACAGTCATTAGATTGCAGTCCTGCAGATACAGTCAATCTCTAAATAACTAAATAAATAAAAGCTCAGTTACATCAGGTAAATTTATTTACTGAACCACGATGCATCTAGTGCCATTTAATATGCCTTAGAGCACCTGAGACTCAGCATGAAGTGTCCCAGTAGCTCCTCACGTCTTGGCACAGTTGGAGGATTGTGTAGATACAACAGGGTAACTAACTCTGATATGATTAGCTGCCAGCATCTAAGTGACTGAATCCCACCACAACTACCATAAGGATGCTCTTAGGAGCCCACAAAAAAAGAGGATGGCAACACGTGACATTTCAGTGTGAGACCTGACGCCAACAGTCGAATCCTGAGATCTCATTTCCAAAGGGGAAAAACAAAACAAAAAGGGGGGGATAGGGGGGAAAAGCTTTTCAAAGAGAAAAACAGTTTAAATGGAATAAAAATGCTGAAGAGTTGCTACTTAAGACACGGAGGAGCAAAACAGGCCAGGCTGGAGAAGTGACCTGGCCCACCTTGGCCACATCCCGCCAGGCTGCAGGGCTGTGTCCCCGTCCCTGCGGCGCTGCCTCTCGCGCGCCCGGCAGGC
>NW_009953200.1:1077089-1105317 GCF_000747805.2 Chaetura pelagica | reverse complement strand
CCCCCCCCTCCCCCTTCCAAATCTGTCCCCCCCAGAGAAACAGGTTGTGCAGGGTGGCCTGCTGCCCTGCGCCCGCATGGCCAGTAGCTTGGCCATAAGGAGCACTGCTGTCACCATCTCAGCAAGCTTCGAGTCGAGGCAGAGGGTGACAAATGTGGTGGGTTGCTTTCAGTGTAGCAGTCAAACAGCCAGTTTGGGAGACCTTTTCCTTTGGATTTGAATTTCACATGTGCCAATCAGGTTGTCAAGCCCTTTGGTAGCCACCATTTTGTCAACTGGAAGCAAGTTTAAGTATAGCTGAAAGCCTGTTCAAGCTGGCCAGTCCTTAATGGGAGAACATGGCTCTGTTTTCCTTCTTTAACCCATGCCTGTGCTAGGTACCTTCAGCAGTGTCAAACAAATTTGTAGAAGCGGTGATTAGTTGCCCAAAGAGCATAATATATGCATTATTAATTATAGAAGGTAAGTTTGGCTAATTGTCATTTCTATACAGTAGCAGTGCACGACGATACATTTTAACAATCTATAAATAATTGATAATTTCTTTTCTTTCATCTTCTTTCCTAGTTTGCATAAAACTAATGACTTGGTAAATGTTACTCACTTCAAAATATTCCACTGCTCCTATGAAAATTAAACTAACACTGGAACCTTGGCAAAGAAGGAAATTTTTTATTATTATTATTGTAGGTTACAAAAAAAAAAAAAAAAAAGGAAATATAACCCTTCCTAGTGTCAAAAATCCAAGTCTGTGAAATCCTAACAAAAATCATGCACAATATGAAAAAGTGAGTAATAAGGGGGCTGCTAAAAGAAATAGATATTACTTTCAAAGGATAAAAAAAAAAAAAATAATCGGGAAAGTTGGGATTTTACTTTATTCTTTGAGTCTTTAGAATGGTCAGAAGTGGTATTTTTTAAGCTTTAAAAAGGATAAGACTATGACACAGCCACAAAAAGATAGATCAAGGAAGCCTTCAGTGTGAAGTGGTCGTATTTGCAATACTTATCAAATAACTGCATGCATAATCCCATAAATCAGGTTAGCTGAAGACTCAAAATTCTTCTTAAATGAGGTGTTTGGGTATAGTTTCTGGGTGCTTTGTTAATGTGATTACAGTACCTTGCTGGTTCCTTGAAATGAAGGATTTGCCGCAGCAAAAGTACAGCCTTTTCCTTTTTTATTTTTTTTTTTTCCCTGAGTTCTCTGTTATTTCTACAAATCCACAATCTGTCAGTCTGCAGCTTGATTGCACTGAGGCTTACTCGCTAATTTTCAGTGCAACTGAATACATTCCCAGAGTTATTGATGACACTATAATTTCACATTTATTTGGTTTGGACTCCGATGTCTGAAAAAAAAACCACCAAGAAATTAAAAAAAAAAAAAAAAGACCCGCAAACTAAGTATTGTCTACAATATCAATATGTTGTCATTTAAACCTACATAGATACTTACATATGCTTCATTATAATAATAATAATAAAAACAGGTTGTAAGGACTGCCTCTGTGACCTTTTTTCTCATTTTAACCCTACTGATATGTCACCCATGGCAACCTTAAACCGATTTTAATAGAGTCTATCCTATTATTCATTTAAATTGAGGTGCAAGAGCACTTAGACCAGAGAAATTTGCATTCAGCAAATGGGGATTTGATGAGCAAAAATGATAAGATATATGTTGTATAACATGCCCTATTTTGCCAGCAAATAAACAGCTCTTGAAATTGATAAACTTCAGAATATTTTATCTTCAAATGTTTATACATAAATGATTAAAATGCATTAGCAATTCTGCTTTTGAAAAAAAACATATTGGGAAAACAACACAGTTGTGTTGCTTAAATTTGTAATTAACAAATTTATTACCAATTCTGTTCAGTTCTTTAATATGCTGCATTCCTGAAGAAGAACATTAATACACAATGGCAGAAAGAAGCTAATTTTAAGACTTTGGAGAAATGAATGTCTTTTAATGCTGTGTGTTTCTCTTATCTACATGCCACATTATTGTAATAAGTACATTCAGGAATAATTTCTTTTCAAATATTTTTACAAATCTTGCTCTTATTTGCATGCAAGTAAGTTGTCAGCTTAAATCTTTGAAATGCAAAATATATCTCATTTCTATATTTCATCAAGGAGCCTTTCATGTTTAATAAATTACAACTTAGATCCTCCAAGACTTTGTTTTTCATTAACTAAAAGCAAAAGGATACATTTAAAATCTTAATCACAACCTGCAAGGGTATTTGCATGTTGCTGATATTTGTCTTGATGGGACTTTTAATATTTGCAAACTAATCAGGATAGCAAGGTTATACCAATAATTTCTTCAGACAATGAAAGTTTCTGCATTTTACTCTTTATGAAGAGTACGTGCAACTTGGAGAAAACTTTAAATGCCTCAGTCCTGGTGTGATATCAAAATGCAGGCAGATCAGTGCTGGAAAGAGAACTTGTGCAAGGAAGGGCAGCATTTCTGAGCCCTCATAAGTGATGCTCAGATGGTTTTTACATCTGGATTAGGACAGTAGAAATGATTAGTGTTTGATCACGCGTTGGGCAGGATCGTTAACAAGCCGGAACAAGTTAGGTGAAATCCCTCCACCCCTTGATACGGAATAAAGACTCGCATCCAGTAGGAATTGAAGAGCATCTGTCTCCTGTATGATTTGACCCTCAGTTTAGCCTGGAGTTTTAATAAACACCCGAGTTCATCTCGCAGAAGGGTCTACTGCTGGTCTCTGTGTAATAAGGTGGGTCATCTCATCTTATCAGAGACAGAAATCCTGACAGCTGGCACTATTTCCTCATCCTGGTGGTCTCTGGGGACAACAGCAGTATGGCGTTACAGAAAAGGCAAACTTTTGCTGAACTTGCTTCTCCAAGACCCTCTGTTAATCTGTTCTGTGGAGCTGAAGATTAAAAAAAAAAAAAAGAAAAAAAAATAAGAAAAGCAAAAAGCTGAAACAATTCAAAAAATGCAACTAATATTGTGGAGTTAAACTGCTGGAGCATGAATGTTGTTTTGCAAGCTAACAGGTTAAATATGGCTTTGCTTTAAGATTCCCATCAAATTTCGTTTTTATAGAGAAATCTCTGAAAGCAGAAGGGGGTTGAGGGAGGGTGAGGTAAAAAGAAATAAATCATTGTAGTCTCAGGAACAGTAATCCTTGTTGAGGATTTTGGCTGATTGATATAAATAACATCGTCCCCGCCATCTGTCCGAAGAGGGACCTTTCCAGTTAGTGTTAAGCTGCAACGGCAGAATAATTAATGAATGGTGTCCTTTGTGCTGGTAATAAAGACAAGACAAATTATGTTATAATCCAACTGCTGCTCATTTGTCACAGCCAAATAAAATGTCAAATAAAAGTGAGGGGGGCACTGTGTTTGTTTAATGGACTGCAAGCTACCTGTTCGTATTGTTGACGGACAACTAGAGTGGAAGTTGTGGATGTGGAAGGCAGCAAAATGCTGGGTATGGAATTCAGCATTTCTGTTTGGTTTTTTTTTCCTGGGGAAGGGGGTGAGGAGGGTGGAGAAGGAGGGGGGGGAGAGGAGAACGGTTCACCGGCTAGCATTAATGCAAGTTTTAATTATATAGCTATAATACCACTTTCCCCTCTGAGAAAGGTTAGGCTAGATTACATGGTGCAAACAAAAAAAAAACCCCAAAAAAAAAAAAAACCCCAAAAAAAAAAAAAACCCCAAAAAAAAAAAAAACCCCAAAAAAAAAAAAAACCCCAAAAAAAAAAAAAACCCCAAAAAAAAAAAAAACCCCAAAAAAAAAAAAAAGGAAATTGCAGAAAATAACAACTTCAAACCAGCCTCGGCACTGCGGATTTGTAAGAATTTGGTAGTGTTCTCATCTCTCGCATTTTCAGGACAGACACATTCATCCAGTTGCTAGGAAAACCAAATAATGAAAACATAGCTGGGATTTAGCAAGTTCCACTGGGAATTACCTATGATAGAGGGCAGGGCTGCACTTCCTCAGAACATGCTCCTGCTGTAAAAATTCACAAACCTGGCATTCATACAGGCATCTGTCGCTTGCTCTAATGCCAGTTCATAGTATACATACAAACATCTGCTTCCATGCACAAAGGGATACAGAACGCTTGACAGGTCTGTGTTAGCAGGGTTCGCAATGCCAGTTCTTTATGCAAAAACCCTAATGCTTCCCGTCAAGCCATTAGAAGTGATACAATCAGCCCAGGCCCCATTAAGCCATCAGTGTCCACCTGTGATAAAGATGGCCATTTGTTTTCTTAAAGCCCACTTAATGTCTGCTTAACTCAATTTGTCAGGAAATGTAGAACAATTTCCTCACAGCCTGAAATTTGGTAGTGGTTCAAAGTCAAAAGGCCAGGTCTAGTCTTATTCAAATGATATAATGAACAGTCTTCAAATCTAAATCTCCCTTGGGGAGATGCTGTTTACTTTTTTTTTTTTTTAATGTTAGAAGGAGGGAAAAAAAAAGAAAATAAGAAAAAAAAGAAAAGGAAGAATAAAATGCACGTTTTTCTTTGATTACTAAAAATACTGAATCCTTTTAACCCCTTCATATGGGTCATCTGAGAAATGAACTCCCTTGCTTTCTTCTTTTGCTGGAGGTTAATATACTAAAGGTTAGAGAGAGCAGAGTAAAAATACCAGGATGAATATTAAAAAAATTATTTCCAGCACATTTTAAAAGTCTCTCTTTAAGCATATACATTTACAGCCTAACCACCTAAAACATAATTCCAGCTTTCACCTTTCCCAGGATGTCTCCCAGAGCACTGACAAGGGGCCCGATCCCTCCTCTCCATTGTGACGGATGCCAAGGGTGCCGTTTGCAGCAGGCAGTCAGAGGGTGTTCGGGACCTTCAGTGGGAATTTTCCCCCTGGAAAACAAGAAAAAGCTAAATAACCGTGTCAGGATATGGCTCTGATTTTGCAGTTGTTCTGGGACGGTTTCTATTCACCATCCTAATTTTCATCTAAGGTGAAATCTGATAAATGCTTTGCCACCTCATCCCCATGCTTCCTTCTATCCTGCTGCTGGTTTTCTCTGTCCCAAATCCCCATCCATCCCCACGTCCTCCACTGAAGTGGCAGTATGGAGAACATGGGTGAGGACCAGAGTGATGCCAATGGAAACCCATCTGTGTCATGGGCTGTAGGGGCAAGAGGAGGTTGTGAAGGAGATAGAAGCATGGATTTCAGGAGCTGGCAGTGATGCCTTGTCATGATTCCACCTCTCCCCACAACAAAAATTAGTAATGGGCCATTGCTGTGCTAGGGCAGAGCAACACTGCTAAATTACCTCTTTGGCCAAAAAAGTGGGTGGGTGGGTGGGGGGAATCTATATAAAATAAACAAAATTCCCAATTTCAAAAACCATACATAATCACACCCCGATAGGTTCAAGAAATGAAATTAAATTAGAAATAATGACTTTACAGACATTGCTTCTGTATCTGAAGATGATTTTTGAAAGTGTGAGCAACTATTTGTGTTTCTCTGGCAAGGAGTGCAGGTCAAGCATCACAGCACAGTCTCTCTGCTGGCTTTAACTGCTGTTGGGGAGGTGCGTTACGGCCTCGAGTTGTGCATTTGCAGAGAAAATATCACACCGTCCAGATGCTCAAGTCTGCTCTTTCTGTGCAGCAAACCCCACGCAAGGCTGTAACAGTGTGTGAAATACCAGGAAAGAGCTCGGCATTTTTTTTTTTTTTCCCAAGGCTGGGTAGAAGTTAGCACTGAAGCACAATCACTGCAGTCAGGATCAGACTATCCATTAGCTATCAAAGTCCTAAGTCTAATTAACCCCCAAAATCGACTGACAAAGATCATTCCTCTTTTCTGCTGCCTAACTGGTTGTATGTACGCTGGGCATGCAGTACCTAAGTCAGATGCTGCTTTGTTATAATTAGGGCAGCAAATTTTGTTTTCTGTTTTGGTACTTGCTGTTACATATTGCATGTAATGTATGGCACTGTTAAGGGAAAAAAATTGGAGTCAAAGTGCCTGGAAAGTTAGGTCTGCTCTGTAGCACTGTGAGATTGTTGACATCTGCCGAGGTTGGAGAGCTCAGTAAGCAGGAAATGGGGTGTCACTCTGAGTGGTAGTTTACCATTATCCTGGCATCCTAATGAAGTGTCTGCAGTGCACAGAGCTTCTGGATGGCATCTTAACGCACGGCTAAGCAAAAGCACTTCTCTCCTTGTCACTGTCATCCATCTGCCTGCACCCTACTGTAGCCAATGGGATGGAACCATGCTACAATGTGCTATAAGCCATTTAGAGTTGCACATTGCATAATCAGTCCCATCAAATATGTAAAAAATGACTATTATTGGTTATTTCCCTCAAACTCCGGCACCTGGAGTTTGATACATTAAAGTTTAACTTTTGTAAGTGCTGGTTTTTTGTCATTAATTCCACGTATATTTTTGTTAAATGGGACTGAGTTGTGAACTCATTGTCTTGGGTCTTGCTAATGGATCACAAAAGTTGTATGAATATTCATTGCAAACTCCACTTTATATCACATAGGAGGAATTCATCACTTGCCCATATAGAGACATTTCACGCAATTCTCATTTTCTTTTGCCACATCTATTTCTGAGGCATGAATAAAAAGTAAAATCAATTTAGATCACAAATTGGTTATTTTCCTTATAGCAAACATTAGTTAGTTTGAACGCTTCTTATAGATTTTTTTTAAAAAAACAACAAACAACAAGCAAATATTTTACAGTGTATCTGCACAAGACGATTGGCAAGAGTGTACTGCAAGTGATTAAAATTGGGACTTTTATGTTGCGTCCAGTAACATTAAAATATCCCAATGTTAAAGGAGATAGAAAGAATTTATCTATATATTTATACATGAAATTCTGTGTATTTTAGCCAGCATGACTTCCAGAATATGAAAACTTACCAAATGAAAGCAGAGTTTTGAGCAGTTGACATCTCTGAAAAAGAGAAAAAGAAAATCAAGCCAACAGAGCACTCTCTTTTAAGCAAGTTTTCATTCCCTGATAACACCAAAGCTATCAAGGATTGGGGTTAAGCATTGTGTGACAGGGCAAGCTTCGAAAATGGGCAAGAGCAAAATGAATTGGCTAAGGCGGGTGTTTATTTATACAAACAAGAGGGCAGAACATAATTTAGTTGCATCAGGAATTTTTCACAGACATTAAAACTATAGCAAACAGAACAGCAGGGATGCTTGCACAGCAGCACAGTGGGGAAGCTCACAGAGCGTCTGCCCACACTACGGCTGGCTGTAGCCAGCGCCATAAGTCTCACAATTTCATTAGCACTCCAAAAAATCCACCTAACCCACTCAGTTCCGATTGAAAAACAACAACAACAAAACCCCACCAAAAAAAAGCCACCACGAAATAAACAAAACAACAACAACCAAAAAAAAAGCCCCAGACAAGACCTGTATTTCTCTCGGCAGCTGAATCAGTCGCGAATTGTTGGAAAAACTCTTGGCAGACAGATTTGTCTGTAGCAACAGTGTGTGACGTTTTAACCACAGCAGAAATCTCATCCAAATAAAAACCAAAACAAGGTGGCAAGAGCCATGTAAGGAAATCAGAGAAATCCCTGCCTAAAAAAACAACAACAAAACATAGATTAGGTGGCAGATCAATAGTTTGATGTTTTATGCAGAAACATAAATCACTGATTATTTTTTTTCAGCAGTTCAGCCGTGAGGCTCGAAAGCATAAAAAGAAGCCATGGCTCGTGATAAAATTAGGCATTAATGTGAGCCATAAATGCCATTTAACATTAAACATGCACAAGGCACTGCAGTGCCTGGCAGAGGGAAATGGGTGCTAGAGTTAAACTATACAAAGTAAGTCGGACATGAATAATGCAGCAGGTCTGAGGAGGGTCACGGGTCAGACTCCAGTACCTTACAAAATAATGAATGTGTGTCAGGTTAGAGACATACATCCCTTCCTAGCAAACATGAGTTATTGGAGATAAACCTTGGACTTCCTGTTCTGCAACAAAGTGGCTTGTTGTAAACATCTATGTCCATTTAAAATTAATGATTAAAAGAAGGATTCGGTGGGATTTGCTTAAGTATTCTTTATGGACATGAGTGCTAAAGGTTACTTTCTTCGTTCATTTTTACCCAGCCACTGTTAATGTTACAGACACATCATGTTTTCTTCTGTGCTCAAATGTTTATCCAAAGCTCATTTGCAAAAGAGCTTATATAATATTAAGTGGGCTTTTTTTTTTTCTTTTTTCTTTTTATCCCAATGCATTCTTCATTTAAATATAAACAAGAGAGCATCTCCACAGTTTTGCTCTGTTATAGGGACTCAGCACTATTTTTTTACAGACAGTAACCCAAATTCTAAATATATGTTCCATGAAAATATTACATGGAAAACCATCTGCAATTCACTATGAAGTATCTTGATCTGCTGAAATTATCACCTACATCTTCCATATTTTGCCCAAAAATGCAAAATGGATTAACTGGTCTCTCATTCCTTATTTGATATATGTGATTATGGTGACTCTTTTCCTTCAGAAATCTTCGCAAGGAAAAGAGTGTCTAACTTCCTAAAATGGGAATCTTTTCCCCACGTTTTCAGTAATTTTCACAGTAAAAAGTGTATAATGAAAAATAATATTAATTTAATTTTAAATTGATTTTCTTCCTTTCCTAGATTTAGCTGGAGAATTTAACAGCTGTTTTCCTTCCTTTGCACCCTGTACTGCCAGGCTTCATAATATAGTGCAAGGAAAGGGATATCTCCTCCAGAGCTATTTATACAAACCCACATGTAAAGATTTTCTCCCTCCATATGACCATGGTAAAGAAAAAACCTAAAAACAATATATATAAAAAATTTCTATCTAAGAATAGAAAGGGGAAACTTTATAGGAAAGTGGAACTCAAGGCTTTACAGAAAGAAAGCAAATGCATAGGTATTGCAAATGAAACATAAGATCTTGCATCTGATCTGTTAAATATTCCATCAACAAGGTCAAGAGTAAAGTCAAGCCCAGCCACAAAAACCGAAGCAAGAGTGAGCTTTAATACCAAAAAAAAAAATGAACAGTTTATCCTCTTCAGCTTCTCAAGTGGAAAAACAAATTCTCTTATACTGGAGAAAAATCAAGCGTGTATATAGCATTTTAAAAACCCACCAGTATCACCCAGTTTAATGAAAGTGTACCAAATATTTTCATGGAACTATAAAAGGGAGCGAGACTAAGTGTTATGGCAAAAAGCCTGGGCTCAGCAGCTTTGTGTGGGAAATGGTGAAATGTGACTGTGATTTATAATGAGAAAAGGTATCTACAACATACAATTTTCTACCTAGCTGCAAATAATAATTCATAGTGATGTCCCTTCCAGATAAAATACCTTTGCAATGTAAGACTCATGTGGTAAAATGATCATGATAAATGTCAGACCAGTGCAGGTAACGGCTTTACAAACCATTAAGATTAGCTGGCTCTTTTTTTTTTGATGATAACAGTAACCATGCTGTGACTCTATGTGGTAATAATATCTCAGTACTGATAAATGCCAGAGCCAGGCAGAGGTGTTTATCATTCCCAGTTCAGAAATGCTGACTAAAGTTACCACATGTTGTCTGTTTTTGTCTTCTTTTACAATAGACTAACAATTAACAAGCTGACTGATTCACAGAATAATTTTATGCAAAATTTCTGTGGGTTTAGTGCTTTAGTGCCTGCCTAGAGATGTCTTCTCCTGTGCCCCAGTACTGATGACTTTGGTACAGTAAGCCCTAAGCCAAAGCTTTCTGCCCTTGCCTTTCTCTCAATAAACAATTTTGTAAATGAATGCTGCTTTTTTTAGTTTATTATTTTTACAAATGAACCTTCTGAGGAAGCACAGCCTCTGCACAGTAGCTGTTTCTGTACAGAAGGTGGTTCCCAAGCTGGTATCTGTGTTAATCAACACAGAGCAGAGACATTTCCTTCAAGAGAGCATGGTAAAATTTAACTGTACAACATTTCCTTGCAAATATGCTGCAACGGACAAACAGTGAGTCTTTCCTTCCATTGAGTCATCCCCTACCTCAGGGTTTCAGTTCAACTCAAGTCCATTGAATTCTCAGTAGAGAACAGAATTAAAAACATAAACTAGTTGAGAAACTTTACTTGAGAAGATGCAGTGCAGTCAGGGCAGCCCCAGCCTAAATATCTGCTGAGATCATGGCATCTACACACACCAGGCAGCACAAATGAAAAGCCCACAGAATTTGTACCCCCTTCAAACTATAAATTCACTTCTGCAAATGTCATATCATTTCCAATTGTAGCTTTAGTCATGTTTCCACTGGACAGATCATCCATAGGAAAAAAATAAGTAGTGCTCATGGCTTGTGGCAGAAAACAGCTATAAATGACTGAGTTGCAATTCTGGGGCAGTTTGTGCTGTTCAAGAGTTAAGGATCTGAACAGGTTAAACTAGAATAAAAATAGTAAAATACACAGAAAGTGTATTATTTGGGGGCAACATCATTATCACTTTTGTCAACTGCATTATTCCTTAAGAATAAATCGATAAGGAGTCTGGGGATTTTTACTGTAAAATACCATCTATGCATTGACTACTTTGAGCCCTTATCTTTCTTATCTCTCTAAATGTTTGAATTATAAACAATATATCTACGTCTTTGTGTGCATGAAGTAATAATCTCAACAGGAATTAGGAATACATGCTGGGGAAGAAATATTATTCCAGTGATTATAATTTTTAAATTAAGTTTAATTGGAGGAAATTTTTTGCTTCAAACTTTTTTCTTTTTTTTTTTTTTTGTGCAATCTTTTGAATTAAGGCATTAATCACCATGTCTGCTTATGCAGCACCTACTGCAACTGGGATTCAATCCTGATTGAGATCTCTGGGTGCCAGGGTAATATGAATATTAAAAAGGAACATATACGAAGAATGATAGGTGATAATTAAATCATAGCTGATAAGATCAGAAAAGTATTCTCAGGTTATCTAGGGCATGTAACATGCAAGATGTTTTCCCTACGTCAGACCTACTGGCACCTTATCTAATCTTAATCTGTTCCTAAATGAAAGCACAGTTGTACATGACTTTGCTTTAGCTGCAACATCTTATACAAATCAATGAAAATATCTGTCAAACCTTTCCCACAAAACTATGAATCATGCTAAAACTGGAACGTATATCTTAACAAAAAGGAAAGCAATGTTCTTACCCTCTCAAAAGACAGACTAAAACCCTTAGTACTGCATTATTTAATACTAATTGTGAGTTTGAAATGCAATTTTTAATTTATTTTTTTTTCCTGCAGAAATTACCGTTGTGGGATGCTACTGATATTAGAAAAAAAGCTACACTGAAATAGTTTCTCAGAATAATTGATCACCAGAAAGCATGACTAAAAATAAGAGCCAATCATTTTCTATTTCCAGACATGGTAGGGTGTAATGTTAAGGATAGAGATTCATGAATATGGCTGAACAAATAATGATGAGAAAAAAATTTACAACAAGGACACCCTGGAAAGTGGATCGATCACAGAAGCGCCAGCATTGGATAAATATGATTCCAAATTCCACTTAAGATGTGGGTCTCTTACTATGTGGAGGTACTTCAGCTTAGGATGACACTCTAATAGTCTAATAAAATAAATGAAAAGCATAAGAATATAATTCTGTGAACCAGAAAATGCTTCCTTACAATTAAGAGAGAATTCTTTAATCCTTGCTAATTACTTTTGCTCTCTATTAAGGTGACATAAGGTATGTTATAGTCTGTTTTTAACCATACATTAATGATGGCTTTTCTTGTGAAGATATCAGATAGTGGTGGGCAAAGTAATGTCCTAATAAGGCACTCAAGTGTTGGGTTTTTTTCTACATTTTTTCCCATTTTAGAAATCCAAGACAATGGCACTCGCATCAAATCCATAAGGAGACTGGTAAAAAAGCTCCCTAGACCGAACTACGACACAATGAAAATCCTGTTTGAACATCTAAAGAAGTAAGTAGAACTGCAGTACTAGCAGATCGATAATTTTAAAAGGAATTGGTGTGTGGTGTCTAAATCCTATCAGAAATGTCATTCAATATACCAAAGCTAATTACTGTCTTTGGCAAAAGTAAGCATGATTTATGGTATCTATGTATATTGTATCCCTGCTCAAGAAATCAGTATGTCTAAGCAAAAGCATGAATTGTTCCTCTACTAGGAAACAGAACAGTTGGTTCCTTCAGTGTAGGCAGAGACATGAGTATTACTGTGCTACAGGTGCTAAGGAATAAGGCAAATGCAATATATTCTAGCATTGCATTTGTCCAGTTTGGTTTGACTTTCTCCAGTAGCTCTTTCAATCACTAGGTTTTCACCTGATGTTCAAAACTCCCCGATGTTCAAACTCCTTTTATCGAGGAAGGTAATGATAGAAATATTCTCATCCAAAAAACCCACTATGAGCTCTTGTACCTCATGAGAAAGCTTGTGACAACAGAGAACACCTAAGAAACACTGAGGAGATATTTGCTAGTCCATCTTTGCTCTCCTAATGTTGCTGAGATACCACAGAGGCAGCAAAATGATACTGTGAGGCTCCACTTCTTCACTCTTTTGTGGTTTCCACACTCATTAAGCTCTGTTTGCAAGAGGCATCAGCCCACAAAGTCACCCCAGGTTCTCATGGTCACCTTGGGTTTTCTTCTTGTGTTTCTTACCGTTAACAGTAGAAATGTACGTAGACCACATGCTCACTCTGAAACCAACCTGCAGCTGTTTGACTTGCAGAATGACTGGGCAGAAGTGGCAGACCTCAAGACAGGGGCACTTGAAGGGCAGGATCCTGTTCCTCTTGTTGTGGCTGTCCTGCTGTTGAGACTAACTGGTGCCATTTTGCACAGTCACTTCTCAACCAAACCACCCTTAAAAGTGAAGGGACTCAGTAGGGTGTAGGGCCTCATGGAAGCCCTGGGCACAGAGGAGTGTTTCATCCCGGGAATGATATAATGACCCCAGTGGGTGAGTAATAAAGACTCCAAATAAAAGACTACTCTGAGCTTACAATGAATGATGTCTTTATACTGCCCATTTGTGCCGCATTCTCCTGGCATACACATGTAAGAGATGTAGATCCTTTATCTTGTTTTGCAGCTTTCAGCTAAAACTGCACAAATTAAGCCCGTACAGTTGTGGGAATGTCCCCATTTCATTATGCAAGGAAGGATTTTAAACAGTCCATAAAATGCCTGAGTTTGGCCTTGCAGGAAAACAGTTTTCCATGTATTCATCTGATGCACCATGTGTGCACACTGTCTCCTTCAGCAGGTTATCTAGAGAAGGATGAGAATTTATTACTGTCAATGGAAGAATAATAAGGGAAATTATTTCCTGGGAAGAACCCGAGTGCAAGTAGTGGGTACAAGCTGTCAGCACAGATATGCCATATACAAAATTTACTGCACCATTTGCAGCATTGATCCTAACCTAAAGAAAGTTTTGTTAGCATGTCTTAGGGGAGAGATATCAGGTATACACAATAAGTCTTTGATCTCACTTGATTGAGACTCCAGAGACATGGGTTCAGTTCTTGGCTTTGACCGGGTGTTCTGGATGACCTTGGGTAAATCACTTAATCTCTCTGTGCCTTGGTTCCTTGTTTACAAAATGATGATAATACTTCCTTTGTCTGCCTTGGCTTTTTAGAGCATAATCTGTTTGGGACAGCAATTGTTTCCTGCTGTGTATGTGTAGAATAACTGGCACAACTGGACCTTGACTGGTGTTTTTTGGAGAAAAGATAATAAAAGGAAAAAAAAAAAAAAACAACACAGTAAAATATGGATAATAAAATACCAACACTTTGTAATGCATCTGTACATCATACTGGGCTTGACTACATCTCTGTGGATCTAGTGCTATCTAAATAAGCCCATGCTCTTACCTACCTGTCACTGCAGAAAGCTTGGTGAGGCTACCACTGACATGACAGAGTAGCACAGAGGGATGGAAGGCAGGAAAATGAGATATTTGAGCCTTTTGGGGGTCTGAACATTTTGGGAGGAATCATCTGAGTCTCTCTGAAGAAAGCCAGCCCTCTTTGCCACACAAACACATCCTGAGGGAAGAGTAGAGCTATTCCACATGCTTTGCTCTATTGATACGGAAGCAGCAGTAGAATAGATGTTGAAAACACCAAAAAAACGGGTAAAAATCAGTAGTCTCTCCTAACTTGTCAAAGCAAACGACAGTGACCAGTTAGAATGGCCTCATGGCTCCATAAATGAGAATAAAGTGTATGTACATATACTGGACATAATGAGATTATGTTTATATTATGCAAATATATGCAATGTATGTTGCTTTAAATTAACCTAGGAAACCATAGTTTGCAATGGTTACAAAAACCAGAGAATTATGTCATTTTTAGGGATGCTCTTCAGAATAGGGGTGCCAGCGTGCACAGTGTGAGAACCCCACCACTGCTCTGTGCCTTGCTCCTCCATTTTCAACCACAGGGTTTGCTCAGTGTAAATCACAGAAGGATCAAAAGTTTCTGATTAGTTAAAAAAAAAAAAAGCAAACTGGCTTGGTATGAAACATATTACTGCAGTTTCTGTATTTGCTGGTGGAAATGGCTGTTCTTGCCCAATGTTGACCTGAGCTTCAAGGGGTTCCTGATCAGGAGAAGCTGAAGGACCACAGTGGTGCTGGTTCTGTGGTATTCCCCTCTTTCTCCTACCCCTTTCTTTCCTCTCTATCAGACAAATGGGAGAGTCTGCAAGAAAGGTCTGGCAGCAGGGATTAACACCAGTGCCATGTATCTTTCTTAAACCAAGCCCTCTTGAAGTTGCAAGAAGTCACATGTAACGCATGAAGCCCACAGGAGGAAATTAAAAGCGAAGCTTGAGGTTGCAGTACCTATTCTTCAAAGTTTTTTTGTATTTGATGCGTGAAGAAAACCCAACAATGTTGCCTATTCATCTTTTCATGAAATTTATTCTACTACTAATAAGCAGAAGAGAAAAAAGATGGGGCTGAACAGACATTTCACATAGCTCTTGTCAGTCTAATGCCGTAAGAAATTGTTTTAGTAAGACTCATACTGAAAATAATCGAGCACAACAATATTAGGGTTTTCATACTTCTTCCTGAAGATGAGCAAATCAAACAAACCTACTTTGCACATGAAAGAAACAGCAAAACCCAACCTGAGTAAGGATTTTCCTCAATAAAGGACTACAGAAAATAGCCCGTTCTACTGGAATGTGGTTAGAGAATATTTACTTGCTATATATAGTCCATGTATTACTCTGTGAAAACAGTGCCCTAGATCTCCAGGACCCCGCTTTTTCCTGTTGCTTATTTACAAGTTAATTTTACTCTCAGGGTAGGCTAATGGCAGGTACCAGATAAAGCTGATAGACCTTTCTGCTCCTATTTTTCAGGCATACACAGGACATGAAATGATGCAGAAACCTTGCACTGGCTCTCTGCACAATTGTAAACTGAACAACAAACCCTTGTCTGATAAAACATTCTTTGTACCAAATAATCTATTCAAAAAACTATCATTCAAGAGAGGCAGAAGGAGCACTTTTTAGTGCTATTTACTATTTTAGTGCTATAGATATTTAGTGCTATTTTGGTGCCTTTTAGCACTCTTTAAGCATCCCACGGTATTTTATGATTGGTACCTACCCTGCTTGCACAGCAGCATTTTTGAGGTAGCTCTGACACACCCATTGGGAAACTGAGGCATGAGAAGTGTAAATGGTTTCAAGACTCAGGCTAGGCCAGCAATATAATCTAAAAAACCTGGAGGGTTGTTGTTTGTTTGGGTTTTTTTTTCACAGAAGCTTCTGCAGCAACTGCAAAATACTCTTCCCTCCCTGATGCAAAATGCAGCAGGGGAGAGCAGCACCCGGCTGGGTTCTCTGCACCATGCTCTGAGCTGGCCAGGGCAGACACAGCTCTGCTCCAGAAGCTGTGTGTCTGCATTATACAGCACTGTGCCTGAGCTAATAAGCTGTGCTTATTAATGTTAAATTAATGAATCTCAGCCTGCTCTGCTTATTAGGTTGAGCTCCGTGCCACCGCAAGGCAGCTCTGCGACTCCCAGCCCGGCGCTGTCTCACATCTGACCAGGCTGGAGCACAGGGCAGCCAAGCTCCAGTCTGTCTTTACCCATCCGTGTAGACGCCCCTGCAAAGGGATATATGACAGATTAAAACCCCTCTCCTTGATTACTCTTTTCCCCACACCAAGGTAGGATAATACGTGTTATTTACAGAGGTATAAAATGGATGTTGAAATAATGAGAGGGGCATGGGGGGGCCAGCCTGACGCTGCCATCCCTCTCCCTTACGTGGGAAGCACTGAACCCAGATGCCCAACTGTGGAAGATATTCTTCCAGCAGCAGCATCTGCCTCCTTGGCAGGCACTTCAGGCAAGTTGTCTGGGGAGCTCTGCAGTTGCCTCTTGGTTTATCACGTGGATCTGTTACTGTGGCCTATCTGGCTGCCTGGTCCAGGCAGAAGCCAATTCCTTTTGATTCACCTTTGAATCCTAGATACTCCATTTCTTTTTGCTCCATTTTTCCGGTGCTGTACATAGCACAGCAAGACATTTTCAGATGCCATCCAGGCTTCCTGCTCTTTCAGAGAGAAAATGATTATTTCTTTTCTGACTACCTCTGCTCCTCCCTGCCCCCCTCCAAGTTATTCACTCTCACTAGTAATTGTTTGCTCTCATTTCACTGGAAATAAGCACTTCATCCATAGTAGGACTTTTTATCTAAACCAAACCTAATATTGATATATTATCTAGCAGAACTCATAACTACTACAAGATTCATGCTTTAGATGTTTTGAAAAATAACCTTTCCCCATGTCCATAGCTCTATAAGCAAAGAAAACCATCCAACCTTGACAAATGAAACACACACCCCAAACCTCCCAACATGTGGCAGATGCATTCTGAAGAGCACAGGCTTCAACAAACTACAAACAACTAAACAGACTAATTTCTACCTATTAAGATTTTTATTTGTTTTAAAAAAAGGGAAAAGCCATGCATAGACAGAAGCCCACAGTAGCCTGCACACCAGGACACAATGACATGTGATGACAAGTCCAGCAGCAGTACCCAGAATCCTGAGGGGAAATCTGAAAATAAAGTTAAAGTATGGCTTCTTGAAATACTAAGAAGGGGATGTCTGCAAACTTTCTTTTTTTTTTTCTTTTTTTTTTTCTTTTTTTTAAGTTGGTGGAGGAAAGATGTAGCAAACATATGTGATTTTCACTTACTAAACTATGTGTCATATCAGCAGTTTCAGGCAGGCTTACATATTAAATCTAGGCTCACGAGAACCCTTTTCTTCCTCACAGTAGAACAGATTACATTAAGAACTGTACAAGTTTTTTATTAAGAAAGAGAAGAAAAGAAACAAAAAAGGTAAAAGTCATTTAAAGGAAAAAATCCACAGAATGTTAGGAATATACAATGAGTTTCTATTTGGGAAACTCTAGTGAACCTAGGAGAGACCTAAAACACGAAGTGTGGGATGGGCATTTAAATTTTGCTTCAGGAAAAAGTGCCTGGATTCAGGAACATAGAGAAGCCCTTAGCTGAAGGCACAAGAAAAACTATTGAAATTATTTCCTGACTCAAGACATTTTTTTTTTTTTTATAATCAAGCAACTCCTGAGCATCTCCTACTCTTCATCTGTGGGGACAGCAGCAGGGAGAAAAGTTTAGCTTGGGGGGCAGCTACTGGAAATGTGGGGAGCAGAAACATCTTCCTGCACCAGGAGAGTGAGAAGGTGACTGACCAGAGACTCAAGCATCCCTGACTAACATTTTAAGATTCACATGAAATGAATTAATTGCTTTTTAGCTCAAAGGGCAAATGTATATCGAGACATACTCTTGCACACGTGCTTTTCTCTGTTTCAGCTATAGAAGAGTTTTAGAAGGGAGCTGGAGTAATGCCAACACTTGTCCTGTTTACCATAGCTTCCTGGGGCTCGTTTTGGGGGAAGGGGAAGAGTTAAACTTATTTCTCTGAAGTCCACATTGGTGGGGGGGGAGGGGAAGAAAAAAAAATAAATCTAATCTACCAGAAGTATTTTATGCATTTTTATTTTATTCCCTTTGGGGTAGGAGGGACCCACTACAGAGATTTTTTGCAGCCATGCCTAGTCCTTCTTTTTGCAGAATAAGAGTTTGCCAAGTTCACCTCTTCCCTGAAGAATACCTTGCAGCTTAGTCTTTTTAAAGAGAAGAATAACAAGTAATTAAACCCACATTTTTACCTGTGTTTCCATATACTTCCTATTTCCACAACCATATCTAAAAGTATAAACTCTGATTTTCATAACAATCAGGCAAATAATTACACTCGGTACTTTTCAATGCTACCAAGCTTCAAGATGTACTGAGCTGGTGTATCAGCAAATAACAGAACGATAAAAATAATTAACATAGTTTTAATTTAAATATTTATAATACGGTTGACTCTGTGGCTGTAAGGCCCCATTGTGCTAGGTGCAGTACACAAGTACAGATAGATAGAGCCCCTGTTTCAAAGAGCTCCTATTGTTCATCCCACATTGCTCAATATCAAACAATCTCAAAAAAGCTTTTCAAACCTTAATTAAATCTCCTAACTTCCTTTTCAGGTCAGTAAGTTTTATTATCCTAGTTGTGTAGATGGAGAAAGTGAGGAATGAGGAGGGTAAGGCTCTTGCCCACGATGACATGGAGAACACTTCTCACTTCCACTCTGTTTGCTTCCTGATCCCCCACTCCAAGCCCCCCATGCCTTTGAAAGCTCGTCCATACTCTGTGGGCGTACATGTGCATATGGCCAGCACATCTCAGGGAAGGCTGGTTACTGCTAAGTGCTCTTTGGTTAATCAGAACCATGTGAGAGTCCTGCTTCTGGTTTGCACTCGCATGAGCTTGAGTAAAATATCACTGGCAGAGTTAATTTATGTGATTTTGTAACCTCTTAATATTGCTTGGGGTTAGTGTTCTTTTCAACTCGAGTGTTTTCTGTTGGTGAAAATTAAGAAAGCTCAATTCATTACAAAAGGGCTTTCCCCCACCTCAGCCCCCTCCTCCCCCTTCCTTCTTTTTTGTTGGTTATTTTGAGAGACTGGGCCCTAACACATTAATGTTCAGGACCAGGTCATCAAAGGGTAAATTGCAATGCTTTTCATTTTTCTGACTAAAGATATGGGATTTTTCTCAGAATAAGGCTGTAAAATAAATAATAGGCTCCAAGTTTCTTAAGATATTCATTGGAACTTCAAAACAAAACAAAACAAAAAAGGCTTTAATGCCAAAATGTCAGTGTTCTGTGCAAAATAATTAATATAACACAATAGGATCTATTCTGCTATCGATTGAAAGGGAATTTATGCAGGTAATTCATTAAGGCTAGTGGGAGTTTGGCATGTAAATCCCACAGCACTTGGATAGGAAAACAGACCTTGATGATTTCTTTTTTTTTTTTCTTTTTTTTTATAAGCTCTAAAATACATGCTTTTCAGTTATAAACGTATTAAAAGAAAAAGAAACTACCTGAACAACTAAAGCACTGGGTACTTCTGCTCCTGAAGACTTCTGAAATAACATTAGCTCAGATAATTTTTAACACATTGCAAGAGATGCAACAATCATTTCAATCACTGTGTGAAGAGAATCAATACTTTTTTTTTTTTCTTTTTCTTCCAGAGAATGGTATTTTTATATTCCAACATTTGCAGCTTATCACCTTCACACATCTATTTTGTGGCCAATTGAATGATTAGGACCTCTGACAGAGTATTGGCCATTTTCTTATGAAGATCTACGAATTCTTGTAAATAAAAACCAATCAGGGGAAAAAAAAAAATTAAAAAATGAAGAGCAAATTTGTGGACTGGAATGCACCCTACTTGTAATGGGAACAAAAAGCTGGCAATGAAATATAAACCTAAATCACAGCAGAATGACCTACTTTAAGGCATTTGCCAAAGAGACAGTGTTTTAGACAGCTCCTCTGAAGTAGCGTCTTTATGTCTATGCCATCTGCAGATTTATTATTGTGCTTTAGAAAAAAAAAAAAAAAAAAAAAAAAAAGAGAAAAAAAAGAAGGAAAGGGGAAAAAAAAGGAAAGAAATGTTAAAAAAAAAATAAAAAGGACAGAAAAACCTACACCATGGCTGCACAAAACTCAGCTTCATCTATAAGAAAGATTCCAGGACTGTGGGCACCACACCCACACCTACTGATGTGGTCCAAGTTTTTTCTTTGGAGGCACCTAATTAAGAAATCCTGACTCATTTACATGGATACGTTTGATCTAAATTACACTCCAAACCACACCAAATTAGGAGCATCTGTGAATGCAAAGTGTTTGTTCCCAGTGACTGGTAGAACAGGGCCAGTTCTGGACGGCACATGTTCAAGTGACGAAAAATATTTCAGATGTAACATACTTCTGAGACCCACTTTTCCACTAATAATTCATAATGAGTTAAACCAGTATCTCTGCCTGAACAATTCTTCCAGGCAGTGAAAAAAAAAAAAAAGAAAAAGGTCATTTTACTTTTAAAAGAAAGGAGGGAAGAAAAAGGGGGTAGACAACCACCCAGGTTGGTTGTTGTCCAGGATAGAGGGCCTTAACACAACCATTACCTACAACTTAAATCTGTATAGTGTGTTTATTATCAGATATACATTATTCCTGAAGCCCAGACTAAAGGAAAGTATCTATGAATGATTAGTTATTGTTCACAGACAAGGCCTTCTGCCTTGATGTATGGTCTTCCTTCGTTAACCCTAAGGAGTCTGAGCAAAGAGGAGGGTCCCAGCCCAGTGAGGCAGTACTCCCTGTACTGGATAATGTGAAAAATTCAAGGCCACCAAATTTGAAGCTGAAGCTTCTCTTTTCATCCTGCATTGCTGGTGCAGTCTGACTATGCCTGTTTGCACCCTGTAAGGCTACTCCACATCAAAATTTGTTCTGCTTTAATTTGGGAACTTTGATCTCACTTTTCCATCTCCCAGAGGGAGCAAACAGGGGAGGCTGTAGAAGCCCCTGGTTGTTGCTTTGCTGCCTTACAGGATAAACTGCAAAACTAAAAAAAAAATATATAAAAAAATAATAAAACATAGCCTTTATCTCTAATTTAAGGCACAGGAGCAGCCCAAGCACTAGGGAGTGCGAATCCGAATTCCACGCTGGGTTTGAATTCCCAGTCTGCTCGCACAATTTGGCACAAGCTTTGGATTTGGCCCGTGGTGCTTGGCAGCCACCTTTTATTCTTCCCATCTTTTATACTTTGTGAATAGTCTAAGTTACATAATGCCAGTGACAATTTGTTTATGGCAAGCATTAGAGGCACTGTTTTATGATTACATTCAAACTTGAAGCCACATTTTGACATCGAAGGATCATCTTGCCTTCTCATATATTGTATCCAATGAAGGTTTGTGTTCCAGTAAGGGGGGGTAGGAACTTTATAAATACCATGACTCCTTTTGTCTGAAGAGATTTTAATACATTTGTCTGATCTACTGTTTTTGCAGTAGCTAGAATGCAATTTGAATATATTAATATTTTCAGCAACTGTGCTCAGGGAGCCTAGTTAATAACTTATGCATGGGTGTATAGATACACTTCAGACAGAGGTAATGTTTTTAGCCCTTATGTTGGCAATAGTTAGAAACACACAATGAAAGAGCCTGTTCTTTCCTCCTCTTTGTTGTGGGCATGCATTGTGATGGTATGGAGCCAGTGTTCTTTCTGTTGTCTACAAAGCCTGGATTCAATAAGCAGTTATATATGCATATTATGACAATGTGGTCAAGGAAACCAGATTTTTTTACTATACCTTCATGTGCCTGTACAGTATAAAATCTGGTATTTATTTTTCTTGTCCTCATTCAATATGTTAACAAAATCATAATTTGATACAGGTTATGTGCGCTTTATAATTAAAATTATAGAGTTAGATGGAAACGCAGCAAGATGTTGCTGAATGGAAAATATTTATCTTTTTGTACATTGCGCATGGTGGTGCAATGTAAAGTCATAAATCTGGGGAGCAGTGAACTCCAACCAAGCACACGACAACTTGCCTCCTCCCCCGGTCCACAAGATGCAACTGGTTACCTCCTCTAAGCTGGAGGTTTCTACAGCCATCTGAGCCCCTGCGTAGGTGGCATCGCCACATTCTCGCCAGAGCTCTGCCGTGGTCTCCTGAAAGAAGACCCCTTGCCATGGAGATGAGCCAAGAAAAAGGAATTCAGAGAAGTTCTGTATTTTTTATAGATCCCACCAATCTGTCTACTGCAGCTCTGCTAGCACCTTCATGGACAAAGAACAAAGGTTTCACACCATGTTCTCTGTGTCAGCACGAGTCAGCCTCACCAAACCACCTCAGGATAGCACTTCATCTGCCCTGAAACTGCTCCTGCTTCCCTCATCATTGCTGTCCGCACTGTCAAGTCCAGGCCTTCACCAAACACTACCAACAATCTTGGAATTCCCAGTAGCATGTAGCATATGGGACCACCCCACAATGTATGGATACTTTCCAGTAGGTAGAATTCACCATGAACATCAGTTTGTCCACATTGAAGCTTTCAGTCCAGAGAGGGTTTTCAATAGAGTTGTTGCAACAGTAGTAGCAGGCAATTTAGGAACACCTCCCAGGATAACCATAGTTTTTCCATATCTGGATAACTGTCTCATAAAAATGTCATCGGTAGAATGAGTTTTCCCTTCCTTCAAGAACATCTACCCCATGGAAGTCTGCCATGGGCTCAGTGTCAGCCTTTAAATTTCTATTGCAGGGTAGATTTCAGATCCTGAAGAATATAAGCACATTTTGAATCCCACCTGACCACTATGGTCAGGAACTGCTTAACCTTTCTATGCTACATGCTAACAGGTCTACTCATTACTCTTAATAATAAACTATACTTTTACAGCTTTACACCCAGAATCTACCAAATTTGCTTCCTAAGGAGGCACTTGCTCAGGTTGTAAATCCATGCATAACCATTCAGTTAAGGTTAGACTTTTTCTGCTGCAGGGGGAGATTCACGCAGCATTTGCAAAACAATGTCCTGAATTTAGTTTTATGTGAGGGCCAGACAGCAAAGTGTCAAGCTATGAAACAAAACATATGCAAGATATCCCAGTTTCACCTCCAGGAGCAGCGTGCCTGCACATGATGTCAAGAAGCAGGGCTGTACTGGAACAGACCCATTTGGCAGGCAGGTGCTATGAGAAATGCTTCCCTGCAACTCTATTGGGTGGATTGAGTCATTTTACTCAGTTAAGGCATGACTGAGAGATGTGATCTTCCAGAAGCTGCTTACTGAAGGAGCTGTCCCAAGAGTAATGAGCATGCCTTGATATCAACAGCAAGATTGTACCTGTTCTTCCTAAATCAACATCTTTTGAACATGATTTTGTTTAGGAGGCCTAAGAGACTCATGTTTTCACACCAGTTTTTCTAACTCTGTGGGTTTTCATCAGGGTCAGACAAAAGCAGATATTGGCAAGTCTGGTCACTTGGAGTGAACAGTGTTTTGCATAACAGCTTCAAAGATGTAAGAAACAACTCCTGAGAGAGGTAGGGTTGCCTGAATGGAGAATAAAGAGGTAAAGTGTCTAAGGCAGTTAGACCACAGTCATCTGAGACCAATACATGTGTGAATGGGTATTTGACTTTAAAAGGAGCTAATGAGCAAATCCAAAGCTAGTTTAAAGCTAGGCAAAAATATTGCAGAACTTGCAGTACTACAAAGGGTGGATCTGAGAAAGACACGATATGTGGAAAATCCTCCACTCCAGGCAGTTCGTGCATTTAGTGCAATGGACTATACACATGCACAAAAAATAAACATCAAGCTAAGGTGAGTGGACAAGACAAACAAAGTGTAAGTAGAAAAGACAATGCTGACATAGTAAATTCGTTGCTCAAGGGCAAGTAAAATGTAAATAAGTTTAAAGAAATCAAAGACTCATGGCACATACTCACTAGCGCATTTAAGAGATACATTCATCCTACTCATGTTCAATATCAGGGGTGAAACAATCGTGATGCTGGGAGGCATGTTAAAGCATCTTTCAAATCTGATACAAATGCAGTGCATATATATTGCAATAGTAGCTTGTGGAGAGTTCAGAGCTGAACCTGGAAGAGCAGGAATCCTGGTTGAGGTCAGATCCCATATAACATCATCTCCATTGGGCAGACCACTGCACAAAGGCTTTCATTTTAAACAACGAGATGGTGGTAACGTAGGTTAAAAAATGGAGATTTTATATAGGGAACAATTAATAGACAATTCAGGAGCTTACAATTTGAATATATTTGAAACACAAAAAACTTCTGAAGTAATAATGTATACAGGAACTCAGAAAAGGAAAACTTTGGCGAGAGTTTGTTCACGGACTTTCGTGGAATTATTTGCCACATTCTCTGATTTCAACATCAAAAATTACTGGTTGTCTCACAAAATTGGCTAATTGGTTCATGACACTGGATAAAAACAATGTGCTGTTAGCAAAATCAAGTTTTTCATCAGAAGCTCTACACTCAGCAGCAAAGATGCATTTCGGAGCAGGTTGTCTAAAATTCAGCATCCTGGGTTGAAATTCCAACGCTTTTTGGGCTTTAAGTCAGAAAGTAAACCTGTCATATCCAGGGCTGAATTATTTGCTGTCAACAGGATTACTATTGCACAAAAGGGCTATAATTGAAGGCTGCTAGAGGTTATAGATTGAACATGGTCAAAAGCAGTAATTCCACTTAGTAAAAGTAGATATCATCCAAGATGGGTAAAGCTAAGCTTATATACGGTGAAATTCTGACTCCATTCTGGCTCCCAGTCACTGGGAGTTTTGTCAGTGACTTTAAGAGTAATCAAAATTTCACTCACTGTCGAGAGAGATGATGCAAAGGGTGTGATGAAGTGAAAGTTAAAATAACTGTTAACCTGGGGCTTCCAAGATACATTTTCTGAGCACAGACTGCTGTCTAACTCTGTGTTTTCCTGACACAGCAATGCAGACAGCCCTTCTGGGGAGGAAGGAAATAGGAGAGTGCTAGTGGAGTACATTTAGGATTTGCAGTAAGAATTTCCCTGCTGTTGAAGTTACCATTGTTCATTGTCCCATGGGCTACAGTGGAACTGGACTTCTTAAGGATAGTGGGATATGATTTCATAGAATCAGAGGATGGTTCGGGTTGAAGGGACCATTCAAGATCATCTAGTCCAGCCCCCTGCACTGGGCAGGGACATCTTCAACTAGATCAGGTTGTTCAGAGCCACATCCAACCTGGCCTTGAATGTTTCTGGGGATGAGGCAATTACCACCTCTATGGGCAACCTTGGCCAGTGTCTCAGTGACCTCAGTGTAAAAAATTTCTTCCTAATATGTAGTCTAAATCTCCCCTCCTTCAGTATAGTTTGTAAGAAGCCATTTCAGAAAGCCCTAACACCATTGAGGATCAGTGCCAGTGCTGATATTCTTCCACGAGAGCTGCTCTTTTGAAAGACTGGTAGAGATTTCAGGAAGAATGAATATTTTTATTTTTCTTACCAGAAAATCTGGGCCACAGGATGTAATTCATGTGCCTTTGAGAAGAAGGCTCCATAGGGTCTCCTGTGTGCTTTCCATATACCCTCTGCTTTGAGTGTGCTGTAGAACACACTCAAAGGGTGGCTTCTTTCACTGAGTTGGAAGCCATCTGTGTTGCCAGCAGAACTGGTAGCTCTGCTTTTTTGCTACCTACTTACTGTTTGTCCACCATTAAACATCAAAGCCTGGGTGTTCTCAGCAGAAAACGATGCTGTTTATAACATTAATCCACCTTTATTAAGAGCCTTTAACTTAACGAGAAGCACCAAATATTATTAAGACAAAAACAAGAGGATAAGAAGGAAATGTGTTTTTTCCCTTGCTGACCTAGTTCCTAACTTCACGTTAAAACCTTCATTGATTTTAATTGTGCTTAATCTAAAGCTAACCTCAAAATCCTAGCAAACTTAAGGACCACTTTAAAGTGAATTTTCTCACCTGTCAGAGTTCCTCAAGCTTTCTGTGTTACAGTTAGAAGTTTGTCTCCAGCCCAGACACAAAGTTGAGGCAGGTCTCTGCCCGTAGATGCATCCAGCATCGCTACTGTACGAGGCGTGAGTTCAAACGCTACCTTGCTCGACTGGAGCCTGTTCACAGCATTCTTCACAGAACAATTGCAGTCCTTTTCTCATCAGCAGTAGCCAGAGGCAGTAATAAGGGTGAAGGATATCTATCATGAAAAGTCCAGTGTCAATGTGTTCCCCCAATTTATTTACTGACCTTCAATGCAGCAGCCATACTCCTGACCCTCATGAGATGAAGCCTAAGGGGAAATGGCACTGAGCACCAATTCCATATCCTGTTGTTCTGTGGTCTAAATTAAGTGCTAATTAATTACCACTGGCATCTTTGGCATTGCCTGTCAAATTGGATTTAGGATATCCTTTTGCTGTTTAAACAAACAGCCCTACATCTAAAGCTAAAATCCCAAGTGTCAGCATTTTCTTTACTTTTAAATTTTTATTTAAAAATCCAGCAAGTGTGTCCATGGATTTTGTAGGTAGAATTCAAATAAAAGAAACAGGAATTGATATTGTCAATTTTGATTAATAGTCCTTCATTAATAAACATCCTGTTACTCAGTTTCCACCTGCAGTTGCTGATGTTGCCTGGAATCAATTAACTCATATAATTTGATTTATTTTACAAAGACATTTTTGGATGTGCTGTGCTGATGATAAAGGTTCTATATTTACAATTCTTGATTTAAGGGAGATTGTTACTAACTGCTGCTTTTTTTTTTTTTTTTTTTTTTTTAATGTTACGAGAAAATGTGGCTTCAGGCATTCTTGAAAGAAAATATTTAACCAATTTAAAAAGTTAAAGCTTTATTCATGTAAAAGTATCTGTTGCCTTCTGAGCCACAGGGGCCACAAAAGCTTAGAGATCCAGGACTTCTGACAGGTTGGGCTTTACAACAAACTACTTGTTTTGCAGAAGAAAAGAGATCAGAAGTAAAATTTAAAAATAAAATTAAAAATAAAATTAAAAATAATCACAGTAAAAGTTACCAGCCAAAAATACAGTTAAGGGCTCTATGTCTGTAACTCTCTGTCTGTATATTCACTATTCTGTGTATTCACACACTGCCTTTATCACTGACTATTCAAACACCTCTAAGAAGTGCATTAGCATCTGCCTCACATCTGTCATGGGTGGTTTTGTTCTCTCCCATCCTCTCCCCAAGGAGAGACTCGTGCTTGCAGTGGTCGTGTGGCTTTTGAAGAGGGGTTTGGTCTTGTTTGAGATGTATAAGCTGCTAAAGGGCTGTTAAAGAAAGCAAATTTTAAAGCCTTGTGCATGGAGCTGCAGCCAGAGGAGTCTGAGGTGCTTCTTAAGGAAGTTTGTGGCCTTCAGCTCACTCCTGCCAAGTGGCTGTCCCAGGACAGGCAAACTTCAGGCTCAACAGCAGCTCACACTGTGGTACCACTGACTAGCCAGATCTTCTCCTCCCTCTGGTCTTACGAGCGTCAGTCAGAACCAGTTGGCATTCACGCAAAAGAAACTGAAAACCAAACTGGGAGGACAAAGTGCTAGTTGTCAGTAAATGGAAGAACTTAGCAGGTCACCCAGTTGGTTTAGATCTCCAAAATTACTTCCCTATTACTTTTGCAGTAATAGGGAAGATTTTATCATAAGATTTTGAGGCCATTTATTTGAAATGACATGGTTTGGGGGAGCAGGACCTGAGCCTCAGCCCACGCTGGGATCTTTAGTGGAGACACCACAACATGGAGATGAACTCCTCTTGCTGCTCATGCCATGCTAGGATACTGGTGAGCACCTTCTGCCTTTGGAGCTCCTCTAGCACAGGAGATAACCAGAAAAAACAGATTATCCCAATGCTGAGATGCAGGTACCACATTACCCTGCACTCTTCATCTAACCACAGCTGAGGGTGCAGGCAGAAGCACAGCTCCTGTTGTGCAGAAGAACAAGCAGGACTTCTCCAAAGCACATTCCTGAACAAAGCCTATCTAGGTCCTGAGTTCCTTTAGATATCTAAATGTGCTTTTACATCTTGGCCTCAGTCCCCTGGAAAATGAGGCTTTCCCT